>NC_083775.1:22419449-22439449 GCF_963514075.1 Conger conger
AAAACAGCCAGATGACTAAAATAGGAAAACTCTACAGGGGTTCCGCAGTGCTGACTTCCTGTGTGTGATCCAGGTGCTGTTTTGAGAAAATCTTGTAAAAGGTAATGACAGGTGTGTTGATAAACAGATAGATAGCTAGATGAGTAGTACACTGCAAAAGAGCCTATCTTTAGCTTAAGTATTTTAGTCATGTAATGAGACTTAAAATCTTATTTCCTTATATACTTCTCTCAAGTAAAAATAGTAGCTTGTTTAAGTTGCTGCTTGGTTGACAAGTGAAAGATTCTTCACCCCACTGGCAAATCTTGAAACTCTCTCACCTCATTGGAAATATTAGTAGAAGAAATAATTTTAAGTCGAAATATAAGACTAAATTACTAAAATAAGAGACCGACTTATTTTTCAGCTTTTGCAATGCACTATGTATAGATAAATGCTGTATATAGATGTACCCATTATTCAATCAGCAGATGTTCCATGGTGGATTAGTTTGCAGCGTGCATAATCAGATGTGCTAATCATCATGTTACATGAACGTGGTAAGCCTCAATAAAATAGGCGAGTGTCTAACAATCACAGGACAAAAAAGGCTTCACTTTAACGTTTAATGAAGGTTTTTTCTCAGTATGTTAATACATTTGCATCAGAGCAATGGGCCAAATATGGAGTGAGCATCAAATTAAATATGTGCATATTGATTGCTTTTCGCAACAGTTTGTAAAATCTGTGGAAGTAGCTAGCCTGCGGACATGTCGACGTTGACAGTGCCCTCGATTGTACTAAACTTATTTACATATGTATATCATTTGCATGTGCAATTACTTTACTAAATACGCGTAATTATTTCACTTAATGCTTCATTGAGGCAATGGCGTCCCTTCTATTCTATTAATGGTGTAAAATGCGAACATGATTTGTCGCCAATTGCCGGAACAATCTGTTTACAAACACGGGCAGTCATGCAGATTGGTTCGGCTGTGCTACTTGGCAAAAGCACTTTTCACATTATATGCCACTGAGGCTGGACCCCAAAGATGTGATACCCTAGAAAATGTGTGTTGTGGAAACATCACAACATTGACAAAACATTCCAGTAACGTTGTGAAAACATTTTGCGTTAGCCCGGAGTACGGAGCAATCACACGACGTGATCACTATGAAGTGAATCCCGCTCTGTGGGGAGTCTGTGTATAGTGTGCGCTTTATTTGTGAAAGAAATACACACATGCAAATGGTGCCATTACGAGCTGAAAAGTGTCAAAATAAAAGCCCAAAAAGGAATCCCACAAAGAGATGTGATGGAAAAACAGTAACTGCGTGTGAAATTAGCATATGTCGCTAACAGCGTGCGACTTGGCTACCAGGAGAGCGGAGCGGTGTGAAATCTATATGCTTTTCCGTACCGCCTTCTGGAGGGGATCGCTATCTTTATCTGGACTCTGTTGCCTTTGTTCTTTTGTGTGCTGGCGAGTCATCGTGGAGTCATAACTCACCCTTTGTGACACAGATGAGTGGTACTGACTCATCAAAAGCATTGTGTTCCTTGGCTTCCCAAATGGACAGCAGTGATATGTGTAATTTCTGTGAAGCCACAATATCGGCTAATATTGTACATGTGGCGGCCTGCAAAATCATTACCCTGATAAAGATTACTGAAAAAAGGATAAAATAAACAACGCCGGTGATTACCTACTATATTGCACGCTCAAAAAATGAAATGAAATTTTTTTTTTTATGCTGATAGAACTGCTCAGGGAAAGTGATAATTCACCAAATAATGCAAATCTCATAACAAACTCAATCTGCCTCTGTAGTTATCCTCAGCACAAACTACTGCAAACAGGTGCCAGTAATATCAACACCTATCTTTTTGTGGGCCATTGTATGAGTCACAAAGAATTGCCTATTGTCTTTTCTGGTCATCTTCATGGAGGGTGCCAGCAGTGGAGGCCACTCTAAGTGTTTATAGATGATCGTAGGAATAAATCATTCCAAGTAAAGGGTGTGTGCTTGTTTTTATTTATCTGTGTGTGTTGTTTGTGTGTGTGTGTCTTGTGTAAGCATGTATTTGTGTGTCTGCATGCTTGGTTTCAGTTTCACACAACCTTGCTGAATGTAGGTAATGCGATCGGCTGGATAATAGTCCATTGTCACTCCAAAAATGCAGATCAAATACCCTACTTAACATTTTTACCCTCTCACGTTGCGTGTTGTGTTTTGAGACACTTGAAATCTTTGCGCTGATGACTTTCGTGTGTTCGCCAGAGCAGAGTGGACTGTAGTAATATGTGAAAGTGCCATTTGAAATGATAAGCGATAAATTGAACTGTGGCACTGATTTAAAATTGATGCCAGCCTGTGTTTGCCCTGTGTTACCTGCCTGAAGATAAGATTCCAATCAGCGGCCTATCCAGATTCAGGTAAAAGTTCAGCGGAGCGCTCCTTTCCTGCATTGATTAGCGGTGGCTTTGATGTACGCTGCATTTATATTAAAGAGGGAAAGGAGAAGCGGGAGAAGCAGGAGAGGAGCCAGAAGAAGACGGAGATGAAGAAGGGGAAGAAGAGAAGACAGGAGAGGGAAGAGGAGAAAAGAAGACGAAGATGAGGAAAAGAGAAGTGTGGAAGAATAAGAGGAAGAGGAAGAAGAAGAATAAGAAGAAGGTGTTTACCATTAAAACAGTGCCTCATCTTTAATTACCCTGAAGAATGAGCTGTGATTTAAGAAATGTGTGAGAATGAGACAGGATTGATTTTAAAGTGGGCGATTGAAATGCAGCGGTGGAGGCAGTCAGTGGGGTGCAGTTAATTATCATTATGGTGGCACACAGTGGGTAAATAGAGAGGGAGAGAGTGTCATTTCTCACCCAGCCTGGCTGGCGTGGCGGTCCGCTCCCCGCTTAATAACCTCCACGCTTTCCCAGACGCATAAACCTCCTTCATTTAAATGTAAATATTTCCCATTCCGCTTCCCGCGTTCGCCACGCCCCGTCTCCGCGCGTTTTCCCCCCGGCGGCCGCGGAACGGGAGCGCGTTCCCCGAACCCGCGCTCATCCGCCGCCAGACTGCCCTCCCACTCCTGCGCTCCCGGGGTTCAGTCCCCCCAGGGTTCAGTCCCCCGGGGTGCAGTCCCCCGGGGTGCAGTACCCTGCTCTCCCCGCAGGGCGGCAGTGGGATTGAGGGGGGCGCGCGGAGGATCCGCTGGGTCCGGCCGCTCGGCTTAGCACCGCTGCGGGATGGAAAGACTAGCACTCCACACAAGTGCGCAGTAAATCCACTGTTAGTTCAGCTCAGCAGAGTGCCTTCAGCATGAGGCCTGTAGGGGCTGTATGTACTCTGCAAGAAACAAGGAATAAGTCCGGTTAAAGTATTTTTGTCTTATATTTCCCCGTAAATTTTTTTTATTAAATACCCTTAAAATAAAAATCATTGCCGATGAGTGAATCATTTCGAGATTTGTCAACGGGGTGGGGTTGATTTATCTTGACAAGCAAAAACTAACTTAAAAAAGTGCTAATATTTTCTACTTGAGATTAAAAAAAGGATGAAACGCTAAAACACTTATGACAGAATTTGTTGTAGTGAACTCTATAAGAGTTGATTTAACACTGAATGTTTTCTCTGTGACCGGCAAACATGCCAGCATTTGAGTTTCCTGCCCTGAACACAGCATAATCTAAACAACAACCCTTAAAACCAAAAACGTAAATACAATAAAATTGGAATCAATCTCTCAGGTATAAACAATATATTCCAATATATTCTATGAGCAATCACTGCGAATTGGCTCTGAAACCACAAACTAATCATTTTTTTGCTCAACACGAGTCTCATATTCCAAGTTTGACATGGCGAAACCAAAAAATGGTTCCATGTGTGGAACCACTCTTGGCGTGATTGGCCGTGAGGAATACTGGCTGCCGTGTGCGATGTGGATGAGGGCACAGCGCTGGGCCCTATATAAACCCCCCCACGTCTCTCTCGTGGCTCATCACCCCGCTGATGAGTGCTGGGCCGTCCTCCCGTTTTTAAAATCACATTTAAAAAATCATCTTGCGTTCGCCCGCTCGCAGAATATTTCATCTCTTCTGTCGCAGGGGGAGAGAGAGAGGGCGAGTGCGCTATTAATATGCTGCTAGCGAGCTTCCAAAGCTGGGCTGCTCAAACCATTTGTAGAACACCGGAGTGGCTTTTTTCAATTACTTACTTAATTAGTTATTTATTAATTTATTGAAAGGGATTCCGCTTCATCCCAGCCGTGGATGGCAGCAGGCTTGGCTGTGCGCGTCTCCACATTGCCCCTCACTGGTACAGCCCTACGGATAGTCAGCAGGGAGTCACGGCCTTGATTACCCTATCGCGGTGGGAGAGACAGAGAAATGTCCTGATATCCCAGGCTCCTCTGCTGCATGAGTTCTTTGTGGGCTGCTTTCATGCTCCCCAGGGAATGAAGGGAACTGGTGTCTTTCCCCCAGCTGTGTCCATACCTCTGTTTCTCCAAGTGTTACTGTCCTCTTCACCCCCGAACCCGCCCTGTGCACAAACCTCACTTCAGTTTGGCAAGGTGTGGCTCTCACCGTGAAGGAATTCTAAAATTCATAATGTCAGAATGGGGAAGAGTTGTGATCCGAGTTCCGAATCAACCGTGGAATGATTGTTGGTGCCGGACAGGGTGGTTTGTGTATCTCAAAACTGCTGATCTCCTGTCATGTTCACACACAGTGTCTAGAGTTTGCAGCGAATGCTGCAAAAAAGAAAAAAACATCCAGTGAACAGCAGTTCTGCGGACAGAAACGCCTTGTTAATGAGAGAGGTCAGTGGAGGAGGGCCAGACAGGAAGGTGACCGTAATAACACAAATAACCACACGTTGCAACAGTGGTATGCAGGAGAGCATCTCTGAACACACAACGCATCTAAGTGGATAGGCTACTGCAGCAGAAGACCAGTAAGTCAAAAGAAATAAGTCCAATAAATACCTCATAAAGTGCTCACTGAGTGTAGATAGATAGATCATAAGCAAGATCCCCTGCACTCCGCATGCCTTCCTGTCACAGATAAGAAGTTCCCCTCGGTTCTCACTGTAAGGACTCCCAGCGAGAGCTGCACTCCACACTAATGAATGAGCGGGCCTGGTCACCCTTGCGAGTGTTTTGGTTGTGAATGACAGGGCGTTACACCCGTGGTGATTAAAACCAGAGGGGAGTGAGTCCCGGCCTCACTGCCTTCCTGGAAATGTACATTCTCAACTGGAAGTTTGAGAATTTGGCTTTCATGTGTAGAGCGGTTTGAAAACAGCCTGTTACAGCTGAACATGGTCAAATGACTAAAAAAGTACCTTCTTAAAAGTCAGGGAAATGAGGACAGCATGATGGTAGGGATGTGTTATATATCGTCAGATAATTGTGAAAAACAAATATATCGGCATCTCTTATTCTTATTCTCATTTTTACCAGTCAAGCTCAATATCTCTCTCGACCAGCGGTGCACAACTCCGGTGCTCGAGGGCCAGTCTGCGTGCTGGTTTTTGTTCCAACCAATTACCTTAATTTATTTTTCTGACAGCTCTAGAAATTATGCTGTTTCACTCCTGTACTTGAGCAGAGTGAAATCTTTACGATACACTTGCAGTCTGCAGCTGGTGCATATACAAATGTCTGATCAAGGTACTATTTAGCTAATTAAATCATTAAGAGCAGAAGTTGGTACAAGATCTTGAAGCGGGTCGACCCTTGCTGTGCACCCCTGCTCTAGACTCATCTGCGTAATAAATAAGTTAGTATTTTTAAATATTTGTAGGGTAAATGTGTTTGTAAATTGTGACATATCTGTGCTCGTCTACTCCTTATATAAATGACGGAACTCAGTTGCAGCTTACATTTCTGCTATGATGCAAAACAGGTGCTGGTAGCGGTCAATATGGCCAGACTAATATCGATTGTTGACATCATCCCCAGAATTTCCATATTGTTCATCCTTAGGTAATGCATATATTTGTTCCGGTGAATTTTTAAATTGATTATCAAGAAGGAATGCCAGGAAAAGGTGGTTGAGGGACATACTGATTTACATATACACACACAGCGTACACACACATACACACACACGAACACACACTCGCACGCACACACCCAAATGTACTTAAGTACATTTACTGGGACCACTATTTTTTATTAATATAACTTGACAGTGTGGAGAACATTGGAGTAAAACTGCCTGCATGTAATGCAGGCCATGTTGCAGGTGTTGAATTTGACTTGTGTGAACATGAATGGGTATCTCCCACTCCACCTCAACTCCTCACAGCCCGTCACTGGATCCCAGCCCACCATTTCAGGGCTGCTACTCTTGCCAAACTTGTGGAAACCTTATTGGCCACATAGTTGAAGCTGAGTGAACAGTGTCTGTTTCACGCAAGTGTTGGTCAGGTGAAGTGGTACACAGCATACAAGATATAACAAAAGCTTGTTTGGGCTTATGAGAGGGGAGGGCAGGGAGTGCTGTCCCTCTTTTATGTTCTCTCTTTCTCACCTCTTTCTATCTCTCCATCTCTTACCCCCTCTTTCTATCTCTATCTCTCTCTTACCCCATCTTTATATCTCTCTATCTCTCACTCCCTCTTTCTATATCTCTCTCACCCCCTCTTTCTATCTCTATCTCTCACCCCTCTTTCTATATCTCTCTCACCCCTCTTTCTATATCTCTCTCACCCCTCTTTCTATATCTCTCTCACCCCCTCTTTCTATCTCTCTATCTCTCACCCCCTCTTTCTATCTCTCTATCTCTTACCCCCTCTTTCTATCTCTCTCTCTCCCCCTCTTTCTCTCTCTCCATCTCTCACCCCCTCTTTCTATCTCTCTCCCACCCCCTGTCCCTCTCTCTCACCTCTTACTGCAGGGGTGGTTTAATGAGTGGGTCTCTAACGAGCGGACCACTGTACGGAGCTGCAGGCCCCGAACAGCCAGAAAGGGGAGCGCTTCGTTGCAGAAATGGATTTTTCACAGGTTGCGTAAAAAAAAAAAAAAACAGAAACCCGGGTCCGTGTCTCTACGGCCGAACGACCTCGCACTTATATATTTATCTCTTCCTCTGAATGAAGGCGCGTGATTGGAGTGGCCCTCTCTCCGTCCCGCCGGTGTTTTTAAAGGCTAAGCGGAGGCCCGGCCCTGACAGTTCAATTACAGCCCGCCTCTCCTCTCAGCCGCCGTTACCCCGTCCTCCCGGCCCTCCCTCCCTCCCGCCAATAATGCGCGGGACGCGCTCGGCGTTTATTTCCCAGACCTCCGCTTGGAGGGCCCGCCCGCCCCGATCACTCATCCGCCCGCTCCCTAATCTAATGCATCTCCGCCGTTACCGCCGCTGCCGGGCTTCATTTACGCCCCGCGTCACACCGCGCTCTGTAATTGTTACATGTGCCCACAGCGACCCAGGCAATCTGCGGGAGAGGAGGAGGAGAGCGCAGAGAGAGAGAGAGAGGGAGAGAGGGACAGGTGGGGAGGGGGAGAGAGGGAGAGAGAAGACGACCGGGCGGGAGGTGGAGTACAGAGAGGGAGGGAAAGGGAGGTACTGACACAAGTACGGACAGTGATAGAGGTGCTGACACAAGTACACAGCGATAGAGAGATACTGACACAAGTACAGACAGTGATAGAGGTACTGACACAAGTACACAGCGATTGAGAGATACTGACACAAGTACAGACAGTGATAGAGATACTGACACAATTACAAACTGTGATAGATACTGGAACAAGTACAGACTGCGCGATAGAGATACTGACGCAGTTACAGACAGATAGAGAGAGGGCATTCCCTTACTGACAGCAGTGCATTTCATCAGTGGTGAGGGATCATCGGGAGAAGGCAGGGCTGTGATTGGTAGGTGGCTGTACTCGTAGGGAAGTGTAGGGGTAGTGTGCATGTGTTAGCCTAGCTGCGGCGTGTAGCACTGTAGCCAGTCTCTGGTGTGTAATGGAAGGAGCTGGGAGCCTCTACGTACAGCAAGCTAACAGACGGGGTGAAGTGACTGATCTGTGTGTGGCTGTGTCAGGGTGCTTCTGCCACAATTAAGAGCGTGCGGTTTTTCAGAGGGAAAGCAAGAGGCACAGGAGTCGAGTCACCTTTAAATATTAAACTTAGACTAACATTTGCGTCCTCGTTTATCTCCCTGTGAAAGCATGCCGAGGGAGAGAGAGAGAGGGAGAGAAAGGGAGTTAGAGAGAGAGAGAGGCTCAGCGGTTTCTCCCTCACGTAATTTTAACCGTTAATGCAGCGCACATATAGAGCAATATTTTAAATCATCTTTAAAACTGTCAGGGGAGAAAAAATGCTTTCCAGTAACACTGGGCTAGCGAATATATTAGCGTTGCCTTGGAAACGGCAGCAGAGAAACGGTTTGATGTTTTCTCAGAGGGTTTGAACAAGGCTGGGGCTGCTGTGCTCAAAGTTGCTCACGGCTTGCGCTGCTCTCCATTTCAGCTAATTGTCTCCGATGGTTCGTAATTAACCGACGTGTGACGAGGTTTTTTTGGGAATGTTTGCTTATATATTTCCATCATGGTGCGTTGTGGAACCACCCATGTATCGATGTGTCGATAAGTTGAGTTCTGACCCCCCTCCCATCGTGGTTTGTGTCAGCAAGGTGCAAGAGTAGGGTTTGGATGTGATTAGGAACATACTTTAGTCCCCATGTGTAGTCTCTTTCTTCCTCCCTCTCTCTCTCTTTGTATCTCGATGTCTCTCTCTCGTTCTCTGTGTCTCTGTCTATCTCTCTCACTCTCTTTGTATCTGTGTCGCTCTCTCCCTCTCCCTCTCTCCCTCCCTCCCTCGAGCGTGAGGGTTAGCAGCAGTGGTAAACTGAAGTCTACAACGGGCTCCCCAAAGCAAACAAGCTGTGTCGCGACACATCCAACGTGAATTCCAAATGTTTGCTGACTGCCAACCACCCACCCCACCCCAGCCCAGCCCAGCCTAACCCAACACAGTCATCCTGCTCCCCCGCCAGTGGGGCGCCAGGGTTCGTCCTTCTCAGTGTCATCGTCCCGTTCCGCTGCGTAACACCACCCAGCAAGAACAAACCCAGCAATGGCTCCCAAAGAGTCACAACCACTGAGCTTACCGGAGGCCTGTCCCTGTTGCCATAACTCCCTTTCCATCACATTTCTAGTTTTAATCTCTCAGTGCCGCATCCCCTGGTACATGTGTCACAGTCATAATCCTGTATTTATACATCCCGAACCAGGGAATCGGCTTGTCGGTTCCCTTCCCAGAGACCCTCTCGTTCGGCAGTTGCCTCAGAATTTAACTCCATTTCGCAAACAGCAGGGTCTCTCCAGACTACCCGTACACCACTGCTTCCCAGACTACAAATATACTACCCGCCAATTACGTCAACGTTCACAGCATATTTTTGGGGCAGGGAATATTCAAATGCGTGCTGTAATAAACTGATTGGCTGCCCTTGGGGCAGCCTGCCAGGTTAGGTTAAACAGCGCTGTGTACTCAATATTGTGGAAGGCCAGACGGACGCTAAAGGCTGTGGAAATATTAGACTCTCTGCAGACATGCACGGCGCTTGCAGTCTGAGAGACCGTTCTCCCAGAGCCTGGTCTGTGTTCTAGAAGAAGCGCCGTGATTGCAGTTTGTTCACACGCCAGAGCATAATGGGCTCCAGAAAGCTTGCTTCTTAACTTGTCGCAGTGATTAACAGCACCACATTTCCCAGCATTCATTGCGCCCCCTGGATTTACTTTTTTCCTGTGTCCATTGATGCTCCTTGCGGGTCATCCAAATCTAGCTGGATTTGGCAGACTACATTTCCCAGAAGACCCTTAATCCCTGGAATCCTTCACTTCCCCCACAACCCCCTTCCTACAGCATCTGTTTGGTCAGTGGATAGCGCCTGAGCAAATCAAGTGGGAAAGTCTTCTTTGTAGCTTCAGAAATTACCTGCGCCCTGGACCCCTTGCAGAGCTCCCCGCTGAGTCTTAGCGGGGGGTTAGAGGGGAAGGGGGGTGCAGAGGAAGAGGAAGAAAAGCAGCCACCATTTTAGAATGCTTTTAGAGAGCAACATGGAATGAGTGATGTGGAAGTTGATAGATGAAATCCCTTCCCAGATTACCCCCGCTGCAAGCCCCCAGGACCCCGCGCCCGATTCTACATTTCATTTACGTCTCTCTCCATACGTGCTGTTCCGGACCAGTGGCCCAATCCCGCTGAACACATCCACGGGGATTTTAGCCATTAGCCAACAATCTGGACATGGCATGAGGAGGAAGCCTCCATCGGCCTATGCTTTTCTCTCACGCGCTATCTGAACCGCTTCATTTAAAGGGCCACCGCAGGGCTAAGCTATAAAAAAAACATCAGAACAAAAGAACAATTACCCAACAATTTCCATTTAAGACCTCTCATTTTACTGTTAAATATATTTAAATTTAAATGTAAGAATTGCGAAGCGAAAAAAGTGTGAAGAAGAGGTTTGCATTGGAAAATGAACCCCCGAGAAGAGAGTGTAATTGAATGTTCTGAGTGCTCACCAGGCAAATCGGATCAGATGACATCTATTACTGTCTGGTATATCCAACAAAAGCCTTGGGTTTCATTTTAACATCATTAATAACCCTCAGAAATTTCCAGAAGGATGGTATCAAAAGGACGACGGGTGTAGCGTTTGCTAAAGGGAGAAGAAAGGGCTTTGATCACGGCTGAGATCATTAATGGTGTAAATGGCAGGGAAATTTGTCTAACAATGTCAGCAAACAGAACAAGTAGTAGATTTGGGGTTCCCGACCGCCCTGCCAATTAGCGAAGCGGCCCCTGCGTTTTCCGAATTTTCATAAGAAAGTGGAATAATAGTGAGAGGAATGAATGGCGCTACAGTTGCTAATCTGTTTAACAAACAGGCGCAGTCGTCTGCATTATTAAGAGCCGTTTGAATCATCCGCTCATGATGACTTGTCATTTAATTTGCAGAGGCTTTGATTATGAGCGATGTGACACATTCGGCACTGAGACCGTTTCTAAGTGACATGCTTCGTGCTGGCATCCCTGTCACTAATGGTAACCAACCAAAGGAGGGGAGATAAAGCAGTGCTGAACACACTTCCTGCTGTTCATCTCCAACAATACTACATTCAGTTAGCAGGTCAACTGGAAGATGGTTTTAGTCTAGTTTTAAAAATGAGTTTGACATCGTGTTGACACACAGGTCTTTTGCTTGTTATACATTTCTATTTTAATATATGGTATATAAGGAACCACATAGCTACAGTGAATCTGCGGATTGTAATAGCTTAACATGAACCTGAGGTGGGGGACTCCATTTCTGTAGGGCCAGTGTGCATGAACAGTACGTATGTTTCCACTATGTACCTTTGCTGTGTTAATTATTTAAATGTGGACACACCTCTCAGTTTACATGTATATTTGATCACTGTAAAATTTAGGGACACAATAACAGTCTTCAGTTTTCCCTTATAATCTTGTCAGGAAATATAGCTAAAATTTCAGATCAGATTTCAGAATGACTGGGTTAAATAAATAATCCAAAGTACAGCAAGAAATTCACAAACAGATGTCCACCTTGGCCACTCTGTGATCTGAACACATTTTTTTACCAGACAGTATATTCAGCAATAAAAACATATGTATGTAAATTTGGGAGAGAATATAAGGATGCATCACGTTCCCTTATGGTGCGTTGGAGTTGAACAGCGCCAGGGACTGCAGTGTACTCTGTGTGCCGCTCCGTATGGGAGTGACGTAATTGGCTGTGAGCGAGGAGGCCGTCTGTCTGTCGGTGTTTGGGACGGCCGTGTGTCCCGAGGTGTGTCCCCTCCCTACCTCTCACCCCTCCAGCCATCTGTGTGGGGTTCACCGTGTATCCGACCCCCCCTCCAAACCCCCCCTCCCAAAGTAAATAAATCTGCTCCGCCGGTCACGCCTCTCGGTCACAGCCTCTCCTCAAAAACATCGCTCATGACATAATCGCCCAATCCCACAACTCCACATCTGCCGGGGGAAAACGTCTGCCTTTTCTCCTTTCTTATTCTCGTTTTTTTCCCACCTTTTTCCTCTCTCCCCGGCTGCTATTTCTGGGCAGTAAAAATAGCCCGGCTGTGCGAGTGTGTGCTTTCCTGGTCCCGGCGCTCACAGCTATCTGTTGATCTTGCGGTAAAATATAGCCCGAGATGTCTGAGGGGGACGGAGGGGAATTTTGGGCTCAGCTTCAAAGCCGGAGCCGGGTTTCGCTTAAAAAGCAGCGACTGATGAAAAAAGAGGAGAAATAAAGAGCTGACATATTAAAACATTCTGCTGAGCGCTGGATGCAGTGCAGGCCATGGCCGCGAGGGTAAATTACTCCATTCCAATATCAAAATTTGGCACGCGGATTAGTGTTCTGCCAGCGTATTCTCTTTTTTTTTTTTTGACTGCAGAAATAAAAGGCAGCCTGCTCCACGTTAGCGGCTGCTGCAGACACTACTTTCTGTAGTTTTTTTCCTCCCGCATTTATCCCTGTGAACAGTGAGGAGTATTCCCTGCATGGGGCTGGGACTTCTGGAAGCGCAGCGCCTCATGAAAAGGTCTCAGAAAGCCATCTGTCTGTTTGGTACGGATGTGTTGTCTAGGCCAGGGATTCCTCAGCTCTCAGATTAGTGCGGGTCTGTGACCGAATTCTATAGAGAATAATATACACTCACTGAGCACGGTATACTATTACTGTACACCTACTTATTCATGCGATTATCTAATAAGCCAATTATGTGGCAGCAGTGCAATGCATAAAGTCATGCAGATATGGGTCAGGAGCTTCAGTTCATGTTCACATCAACCATCAGAATGGGGAAAAATGTGATCTCAGTGATTTCGACCATGGCATGATTGTTGGTGTCAGACAAGCTGGTTTGTGTATTTCTGTAACTGCTGATCTCCTGGGATTTTCACACACAACAGTGTCTATAATTTGTAGAGAATGGTGCGAAAAACAAAAAACATCCAGTGAGCAGTAGTTCTGCGGGCAGAAATGCGTTGTTAATGAGAGAGGTCAGAGGAGAAGGGCCAGACTGGTTAAAGCTGACAGAAAGGTGACAGTAATGCGAATAACCACACATTACAACAGTGGTATGCAGAATAGCATCTCTGAACACACAATGTGTCAAATCTCTAAGTGGATAGGCTACAGCAGCAGAAGAATTAAAGAGGTCTAATGAATACCTAATAATGTGCTCACTGAGTGTATTTCCGTATTGCATAAATTACACATCTTAGGCTTTCACATGAAATAAACTTTGTCCAATGTGAAAATGCTTTATCATGTTGTAAATATATTTCTGTGTGTGTGTGTACGTGTTTGCGTGTGTGCGTGTGTGTGTGCACTGTGTGTGTGCCTGTGTGCGTGTTTGTGTATGTGTACTGTGTGTGTGTATTGGTGTGTATCTGTACTGTGTGTGTTTAGAGAATAGCAGGGTGATGGCTCAGAGTGGTGTTGATGGTGGCTGTCTCCTTGATTTAAGACTGCCAGGAGCAGCCACTGCACTGGGACCCCACTAATGCTCCCAACACTGTCTGCAAACACTAACCCTCTGCACAACAACCTGGACCTCACTAAATCACTCTCTCAACCCTATGAAGAGGGTCATCTGCCATTACTCCAGAAGTCATGGAAAAACCCTTTAGCCAAAAGCTGTAAATTAGGCTATGCTGCACAAATTCAAGCTAATTCAACTGTGGTGTGATCTATTTTCTGTGGCCTCTATGGCCCATGTATGTTTATTTGTGTGATATAATGGCCAAAGAAGCCACCATAAATAGGCCATGCACTAGTTGCATCCAATGTGTGTGTGTGTGTGTGTGTGTGTGTGTGTATACATACATACATACATACATACATACATACATACATAAATTCATACATACGTGTATACAGTTTACATACATACATACATACATGCACTTAAGAATCTTGTTTCAACAGAAGCCAAATTATGCTCTTTTTATACATGTGATTAATTGACAGGATTCATTCAGTGATAAAAATGAAATATTTTCAGTGTGGTGTGATGTCATCCTTTGGCATTAACCTGTGTGAGATGAGAGGAATATTAATAAGATCTATTGCTTTCAAATTAATTTTGTTTTCTAATTACAATTGTCAGAAATAGCTTTGCTGTCTGTGGCCGCTAAATAAAATTTTGTTTTTGAATTGAGTACTAAGTTAAGTTAAAAAGATGAGGGATATTTGCTGTGTGAGGCTCAACTTAAGGACTATGAAAACATAGTACACTTTGTTCGTAGCTTAGAAATGGTGCCCTCCAGCAGTGGAGGAGACAAATCAGCGGTGCGACAGAGTTCACCAAAGTTTGGCAGCTGTCGAGAAGAGGGGGGAAACTAATATGGCCTCCGGTGTAATTATAATGGAATACAACTGTAGTTTCTTTTGTTTTCAAATTGGCAAAAACGAGTGCTTGGTCTGTATGGAGAGGTTGTGGAAATAAACCTGTGGACTGTGTGTGTGTGTGTGTGCGTGTGTGTGTGTGTGTGTGCATGTGCATGTCTGCATGAATGTGTATTTGTATGTGGAGGAGGGGTGGTTTGGTTACCTACATTGATTTGCTGGTATATGAAAGAGTAAAGCCACACATACGGCGTATCAGTATGTGAGATCTTCAGAGTGAGAGAGTTTGCAGTTTGTAGTCTCCGGTGTTTCTCACCGCATGGAGAGCAGGAGGTCTGGGGCTCCACACTGTGGGGTCACCTGGAGGACCTGCCCCCTGTTCACACAGATTAGGGCTCAGACAGGCCGTGACTGGGAAACACAGTGGATTTATGAGGTCACCTGTAATGGAGACAGTGGGGCAGCAGGGAGAGGGCAGACACACAGAGGCAGCTTCACCTCAGCACCCTGTGCAATCCCTTCTTTCACCTGCGTACAGGAGTAATAAACCACCAGAGGAGCGTTTTATTACATTTTATTTCATGATATACGCTCTTTGAGCCATTTATTAGGTCGACCTAATATTAATAAGCACCAGCCTATTAATGCAGATATTTAATCGGGCAATCGTGTGGTGGCAAATAAATGCATAAAAGCATACAGATGTGGTCAAGAGGTTCAGCTGTTGTTCAGTCCAAATGTCAGAATGGGGAAGAAATGTGATCTAAGTGACTTTGACCGTGGAATGATTGTTGGTGCCAGACAGGGTGGTTTGAGTATCTCTGAAACTGCTGTTCTCCTGGGATTTTCATGCACAACAGTCTCTAGAGTTTGCGGAGAATGTTGCAAAAAACAAGGAGAATGGCCTGACTGGCTGAAGCTGACAGGAAGGTAACAGTAAAGCCATGCCAGCAACAGTGGTGTGCGGAAGAGCATCTCTGAACATACAACATGTCAAACCTCTAAGTGGATAGGCTACAGCAGCAATAAGTCTAAAAAGAAGTAATAAATACCTAATAAAGTGCTCACTGAGTATGTATATATAAACAGAATGATGGTACTTCCCTGAAAAGAATATCTTTTCTAAACACAAGTGCTAGAGTTCTGACATTCACCGTTCAAGTTCTTCTACTTGGTAGACCTACTTGGGCGGCCTGTAGCATAGTGGTTAAGGTAAATGACTGGGACACGCAAGGTCGGTGGTTCTAATCCTAGTGTAGCCATAATAAGATCCGCACAGCCCTTGGGCCCTTGAGCAAGGCCCTTAACCGTGCTTTGCTCCAGGGGAGGATTGTCTCCTGCTTAGTCTAATCAACTGTATGTGGCTCTGGATAAGCGCGTCTGCCAAATGGCAATAATGTAATGTAATGCAGACCAATAATTGGTCCCACCAGTGATTGGTTAAAATTGCTCTTAGTTATCTAATAAACACGATTTGCAAATGGCAAATCCCCCCCAAAAAATCATAATATTAGTTTTTTTGTATTTATTTTTAATATAGCTATTTAAAATGGGCGTAATGCAATGCGACCAGTAATGCATGTGGCTTTTTTTAAAAGGCCTATTGGTTGGTGTGCCCAGTTGGACCCTGCTGTAGACACTGTTGCCATGACAGCCCTGTGGTCTGGATTCTAATCATGACCGTCCCAGTGTCCACTGCGGTCACAGTTCGCTTGTGACTCACACTGGTGATGTCGAGGCCATCGGAGCTCCACCCACCTGGCCGTCTGCACCTTCCTCCATTTTAAATTTAACTGCTTCTGCAGTACTCCTCCATCCGGAACGGCTCCATTTTTCTTCAGCCTGCATTTCAGAGCTTTTTAAAAAGCAGCAGGGTATTGGCTTCAGGCTGTCTATTGCTACTATTTCTTGTGTGAAATAGTTTTATACAACACAATGGTATTATGTTATTACTTAGGCATTATTGTTTTACCATATACTGTAGGTCTTTGCCTTAGAGTTAAATGGCATATTGGATATACAGTACTGGTGCATCTTTGCCTTACAGACTTTTTTTTTTTTTTACATGTGCCTAAGACTTTTCACAGTACTGTATACTGTATATATATATGTATTCTTCCAGGCGAAAACTTTGATGGGGACTGTGAGTCTGACAGACTCAGCTGGCTGAATGCGGCAAACTTAAAAGAGCGGATTTTTATGTGCAGCCGAATTGAAAGGAGATTTGTTCCACTCGAGCTGTGGGAGTGGAGGGTACAGGACCATGATCTGGAAACACATCCACACACTCCTCCTCCTCCTCCTCCTCCTCCTCCTCCTGTTTGTCTGCCCGAACTGGAGTTGTGCGCCCCGCTACAGTGGACTGGGTTTGATGGTTCTGACACCCTATCAGTGGGCATATCTACTGTCTGCGCTTGTGAGCCTGTCCGAGTGTTGAATGACAAGCTCTACTCATGCAGCCTACATCCCTGCTCTGGAAAGTGAAGGGTTTTCTTCTTATTCTCTTTCCGATTTTTCTTCTCGTGATGTGAATTTCATTTTTTTTCTCCATTGTATCGATTTGAGGAGGAGTGAATGGTGCGTGTTCATTATCAGCGGTCTCCTTTGAGCTTTCAGTGAAGCTGAAACATGTTTGACTGAAAGGAAAAGTTTTTCTCTGAGAAACTCTTGGTATATCGTGGGAAGTGATGTACATGCACTATTTATAGAGAAGTGACTGCTCTTGCCGTGTCCTAAAACCTGCGGTGGTTTAATGAGGACCACGGTGAAACATGATTAATCTAATAATGCCATATTTATATTCATGGCTTGTTGATGTTCCAACATGTTTGGATAACAGTTCTGTCTCATGGTCACGTACAGAAGTTGGAGATAAAGTTATACAAATTCGGAAAATTATACAAAACAATATCCAAGGGTTTGGATATCCCAGTGAGCACTGAGGGAAGAATAATTAGGATGTGGAATCTGCATAAAACCGCCCAGGCTCTGCCTAGAAATGGCTGTCCCTCAAAACTCCACGTCCAAGCAAGGACAACTTCAAGAAAGGCCATAGAGAGGCCAACAGTCTCTTTGAGGGAGCCACAGAGTTCAGTGGCTGAAAGTGGAGCAAAGGTGAACCCTACAAAGAGCTCTGCATAAAACTGGCCTGTTAGGGTGGGTGGAAAGAACAAAGCCTTTCATTAAATATAACCATCTCAAAGCATGTCTGGAGTTTGCCAGAAAGCATGACTGTCCAGCTAAGCTGTTGGAAAAGGTTTTGTGGTCATATGAGACCAAGATGGAGCTTATTGGTCAAAATTCAAAGTGCCATGTGTGGTGCAAACCTAACACTGCCCATGACTCAAGAAAAACATCTCCAGTGAAGTATCATGCTGTGGCTGCTTATCGTGAGCAAAGACTGGGCTTCTTCTTAAAATGGATGGAGAAAAATACAGTCAGCAAACCTGCTTTGGTCTGCTACAAAACTGAAGCTTGGGAGTTTACCTTTCAGCAGGACAATGATCCCAGACACAAGGCCAAAGCAACAGCGGGTCTATAAGGTCTGTGAGGTGGATGTTCTACCGTGAGCCGGTCAAAGTCCCGATCTCCCAATATCACAGAGAATCTGTGGGTCTATCCATGTCGTCCAACCAACCTGAACAACCTGGAGCAGATCTGCCATGAAGAATGGGCAAAACTCACTCCCAGCAGTGTGCCAAGCTGGCAGACACTCAATAATGTGTGAGGGTTGATTACTTATCCAGTCAGCATATTTCAGTTTCTTTAAATGATCTGCTGACAAAGACATTTTTTCTTTAAAATGCACTATTGGAGCATATGAGGTTACAATAAAAATCGAGAAAATAATTGTGTCATTTGTAATACAATGACAAATGTGATCAATTTCATGGGGTCTGAATATATTGCTAATAAATATACACTCAGTGAACACTTTATTAGCTACAGTTATTCATGCAATTATCTAATCAACCAATCGTGTGGCAGCAGTGCAATGCACAAAGTCTTCATCTTCAGTTAATGTTCACATCAACCATCAGAATGAGGAAGAAATGTGATCCAAGTGACTTTGACTGTGGAATGATTGTTGGTCAGACAGGGTGGTCTGAGTATCTCAGAAACTGCTGATCTCCTGATATTTTCACGCATAACAATCTCTTGGGTTTGCAGAGCAGTAGTTCTGTGGGAAAAAATAATGTTAATGAGAGAGGTCAGAGGATAAGGGCCAGACTGGTCGAAGCTGGCGGAAGGTTACCGCAAATAACTACACATTGCAACAGTGGTATGCAGAAGAGCATCTCTGAACACACAACATGTCAAACCTCAAAGTGGATAGGCTACATCAGCAGAAGACCAATAAGTCTAAAAAATTAGTAATAAATACCGAATAAAGTGGTCAGTGAGTGCATATGTATATAATTTACAGACCCACAAATCGCACAAATAAAGAAATAATCAATGATCCTGAATTATTCAGATATATGACCATGAGGACCCTGATTGATTATTTGGATCAATATTCAAATGCTTGTCAATTGGCAAAACAAATGATGCTTTGCTTAGCTTCTCATTAGCATTCCAGAAGGAGAGCTATGAGCTGTGCATAAAATAACTGCTAATTCATTGATATTATTCATTTTCCTGTCTGGAGCTGTGAGGGGAGGCAGAGAGTCATTATTTACACAGAGCCAGATACTTATACAGCGCTTTGGGCGCATTTCATCACCGCAGACTCCGAATATTCATATCCAAACGCATACCAATGCACATTTCTGAATAGGAAATGCGTTTGTATGGAAATGCCTCTTCATGAGATGAACCCTCTTTCATATATAGATATACACGCAGTATATTTAGTAAATTAAAGATATTTATTGAAGATATGTATTTTTGGAAATCGAAGACCAATGGTTGTGGTGACCATTAATTTGTTCCTTCGTTCATGTATAGGTGATTTAACGAGGAAACGGGAAAAGCGAGGTCTTGGTTGTACGTGGATGAACAGCTCACCACACTCTGTAGCCCCTGTCTACGGGGGTTCCTTCACGGTGGCTCATTGCGATCCGGTGTGGGGATGTGTCCCGCAGTCTGGTACCGAATCCAGACCGTGTCGGTGCTGACAGCGGTCAGACGCCGTGCAGAACGCTCAGACACCATGCCGAGCGGCGCGTGATTGGTTGGAGTGTCACCAACGGATGGAGAGAACTCGGTCGGTGGAATGTCCATGTCTCATTACACACCAGTGCCCCCCTCTGGTTAATGGAACAGCCGGTCTGCCTGCACACAGTGCCCGTGTTTATGCGAGTCTGTCCGAAGTACAGGGTGTGTGTCTGCTGTGCTCTCCCATCTAGAGAGAGGTTGCAGGGAGCGTGACCACACACCATTAGCATTCCTAAAATGGGGTGAAATGGGGGCGAGGGGGCCGTTCACGCCATTGCAGAGAGATGTGTTAAGTGTTACTGTCCACTCACATAATGCATTCACACGGAAATATTGCTTAGATTCACCTCACCCCACTTGATAGGATGCTTAATGAGTTAAAAACAGCCTCGTTTTACCCTTTAATTATCCTTACTTAACATAACTTTATGGACAGATACTGTACTGAA
>NC_083775.1:22441949-22561949 GCF_963514075.1 Conger conger
GTGAGTGTGTGTGTGAGTGTGTGTGTGTGTGTGTGTGTGTGTGTGTGTGTGTGTATGTGTGTGTGTGTGTGAGTGTGTGTGTGTGTGTGTGTGTGCAGAATGTACTGCAGAGAGAGCCCCAGGCTCTGCATTAGCACACTCCTGCAGGCAGTGTAACACAGCTGGCAGAGAGGTGTAAATGCCCTCATGCAGAGATACAGGGGGAGAGGAGGAGATACAGGGAGAGAGAGGGAGAGACAGGGAGAGAGGGAATAAGATACATGGAGACAGGGAGAGATACAGGGAGAGATACAGGGAGAGAAAGGGGGAGATACAGGGAGAGAGGGAGTGAGATACAGGGAGAGAGACAGGGAGTGAAGGAGTGAGATACAGGGAGAGAGGGAGTGAGATGCAGGGAGAGAGGGAGTGAGATGCAGGGAGAGAGACAGGGAGAGAGGGAGTGGGATACAGGGAGAGAGTGGGGGAGAGAGGGAGTGAGATACGGGGGAGAGAGGGAGTGAGATACAGGGTGAGAGAGGGCGTGAGATACAGGGGGAGAGAGGGAGTGAGATACAGGGGGAGAGAGGGGGAGAGAGAGGGGAAGAGAGGGAGTGAGATACAGGGGGAGAGAGAGGGGGAGAGAGGGAGTGAGATACAGGGGGAGAGAGGGGGAGAGGTGCAGGGGGAGAGAGGGGGAGAGAGGGAGTGAGATACAGGGGGAGAGAGAGTGAGATACAGGGGGATAGAGGGGGAGAGGGAGTGAGATACAGGGGGAGAGAGGGGGGTGAGATACAGGGGGAGAGAGGGGTGAGGTGCAGGGGGAGAGAGGGAGTGAGATACAGGGGGAGAGAGTGAGATAGAGGGGGAGAGGGAGTGAGATACAGGGGGAGAGAGGGGGGTGAGATACAGGGGGAGAGAGGGGGAGAGAGAGGGGGAGAGGTGCAGAGCACACAGAGCCGGGCCCTGCAGGAGGTGTCAGCAGGCAGAGGAGTCTCCACACGAGCTCAGGCTGGGGCCGGGGCGTAGCTTTGATCTGCCCCGCACAGACACCGTCATGGCATTCCTCCATCAATCACCATCAAAATAAGTCTGCGCTCACTCCCAGGTGTTCAAATCCACTTCTACATTTCCATATTTCACAGGCCTCAAGTGTTTTTATTTTAATGCCGGCGCTTTGAACGATGCCAGACGGGGTTTTTCCGCGTTATCCCGAACTTCCTTCACGCGCCCGGGCTCCGCTCTGGATTAGTTAGGCATACGGATATGTTTGCGACGTCCTGCGTAAACACCAGCGCTAAGCAGTTTACAAACAAGGATTAGCCGTCCGCGCCCGCTAGAGTTTCAGATCCGTTCTGTCGGCTCGAGCGCTCCGCGCCAACCGCTATTGCTAAAAATGGGAATTACTTGAAAACTGGCCTCGCGTAAATGCCATTCGGGCTCTGGAGATAAGGGATTTCCGTGACGCACCGTCTGGGCATCGTTAGCTCCGACGACTCCTGTTTGTTCACAGCGGTGCGTGAATTATAATTACGGGACGAGGAATAAAAGATTAGCGGCGTGCGCAAAACTCAAGGAAGCGCATTCGCTCAGCCGAGGTCCGAGTTATCGCGGTTATTGCGAGGAGCGCCTCCCCCTTTTATTAGATCCACGGGCAATAAGGTACTCTGAGATTTGGTAGCAGAAACGTAAACTAGCGTATGTGGCCTGCTGTGTGCGCAGATACACGCAGGAGTGCCGGTGTAACCCGACACACTGAGCACATGCGTGGCTGAGGCTTGCAATCCTACACCCCGCCGTCGAGAGAGAGAGATTGGAACGAGAAAAGAATGAGGGGGAAAAAGCAGGAGAGTGGAAGAGAGAAATAAAACAAAGGGAAATGGCAAAAAAGAAAATGAAAGCAAAGAAGAAAAATGGGAGGAGAGGAAGGGAGGGAAAGGGAGCGAGGGAAAGTGAGAAGGAGAGCGAGACGGGAGAAAGCAAGGCACGGTTTGGACAGAGAGAGTGGGAGGTCCTAGCTCCCTCCTTACTGTGCCCTCCTTCCTCCTTCGCTCCCTCCCACACACACACACGCTCACACACACACACACACACACACACACAGGGGCGCAGCAGCAAGAGCGCACGCCCTCATCTATAATTGATGCTCGCTCTGGGCAGATGCTGCAGGGCCCGGGACTAAAACAGCTGCTTAGTTTATGGAGGAAAAAGAGAGCAAGATGGTGGAGCAGGTATTTTACTCTCTCTTTCTCACTCTCTCTTTCTCTGCTCCCTCTCTCTCTCATTCCCTTCTTTATTACTAAGCGTGCAGCTCGTTTTTAACCCCCTTCGCCCTGGGCTGTCTGTGTTGTGGGTTAAGGGAGTGGAGAAGATAGCCTTGCATTTCTTTCTGGAGTCAGAAAAAGAGGAACCCCCTTATTTTTCTTTAACTTTTTCTTCTTCTCTTCTACTTTCTTCAAGCTGTGTGCCTGGTCATTTTCCTCTCTCTCTTTCTCTCTCTCCCTCTCTTTGTCTCCCTCCCTCTCTCTCTCTCGGCTGTTTGTCTCAAGATGCTGGTTACGTGTCGGGAGCAGACGCTCTGTAGCCCCCTCGGCTGCTGAAACTTTGAGCTGGAGCAGAGCCACAGTCAACTGTAACGCGAGAGAGAGGGAGGGAGGGAGGGAGAGAGAAAGAGAGAGAATGACGGGGAGAAAGGAGCGCGTCCTTTGGTCTCATTGTCTTTCCCTTCTTCTCATTGTCCACTATTTACCAAGTGGTCGCGTGTCTTTACTGTCTGTCCGCAGTGTCACTGAAGGACCTGCGTTTCTCTTGTTGTTCTGCATCTCGCCCTCGGTGTGTTAACTGTGTGAAGCTGGTCAGAGTCAGGGTGATGGGGAGACCATTATCAGCACACAGTGACTGCGCAAAAGAAACTTTATCAACTGAAAGTTTCTCGTCGTGTTTCGTGAGAGTGGGAGAAGGTGCTATTCAGGAATGAAATATTTGTGCTTTCTTGTTCCTGAAAAATGTACATTTCAGCAAATTGACACCGTAGTGTTCTACCGCTGAGCGAGAAGCTCACGACTGTTTCTCCCATGCCACGTACAGCATACTTCAGTCTTCTGAAATGTGGTTTTCATTAGATTACAGGCCAAAAACATTTTACAAAACCTGACTGCCTGCCAGTCTTTGTTCTTCCCCTGTTTGCCAACAACCTTTTTCTTGGCTTTTCCTTCTTTTTTTTGCTCTTCTGTTTTTGCGGGGTGCACCAAACCTCACAGAGGCCAAAGTGGCGGAATGAGTCTAATAGAGGTCTCGACAGGTTCGGCTGACAGGGGCTGCCACCTACTCTCGCCCCTCAAAAGCTCGCCTCAAGAGAGACACACTTTCGGTCCCCGTTTCTCACATGCTGGTCCCTGTGATGTGCGAGGCTCTATAGTCTAGCACCCTCCGCTAGCCGTTATTGTCAGTGTTAGCCTAATTACTGTAAGGGAGCTGAGAGTTTAGCGCCATCAATTAGAAGCTAGCGTTAGCATTACCCCAATTACCACAAGGGAGCTAAGGGTTTAGCACCCTCAGTTTGATGTTAGTGTTAGCGTTAGCCAACTGTGACAGAACTGAGTTTAGCACCCTCCGTTAGATGTTAGTGTTAGTGCTACCCTAATTACCACAAGTGAGATGAGAATTTAGCGCCCTCAGTTTGATGTTAATGTTAGCGTTAGCCTAAATACCGCAAGGAGTTTAGCACGTTCCGTTAGCTGTTAATGTTAGCGATAGCCTAATTACCACGAGGGAGCTTGAGCGTTTAGCACCCTCAGTTAAGCGTTAGCATCAGCCAAGCGTCAATGGAGCAGAGGCGCGGGATGAATTGGAGGCTGCGGTGTTAATGCATAACAGCCTGATCTCTATAACATCTGTGTGAAAACTCTGAGAGAAACAGCAGGGGGCTTTTTTCTTCTTCTTTTAAAAAAAAAAACCACTCCTTTACTTTCCTAAGCCACCAATTAATCTATTTTTAAAAGATGTTATTTATTGTCTGGTGTTTCTTTTTTCATTCATTTATAGGTTAACTTGCCTGTGCCTCTCTCTATGCCTGTGTTGTATACACTCACTACTTTATTAGGTACACCTACTTATTTGTGCATTTATGTACATTTGTGCACTCTTACATTTAGTGCAATGTATTTACCTTATTTACCTTAAACACTACGCTACAGGCCGCCCTGATCTAAGTGACATTGACCGTGGAATGATTGTTGGTGCCAGACAGGGTGGTTTGAGTATCTCAGAAACTGCTGCTCTTCTGGGATTTTCATGCTCAACAGTCTCTAGAGTTTGCAGAGAATGGTGCAAGTTCTGCAGATAAAAATGTCTTGTTAATGAGTGACGTCAGAGGAGAAGGGCCAGACTGGTCAAATCTGACAGGAAGGTGACAGTAACGCAAATAACCACACATTACAAAAGTGGTATACAGAAGAGCATCTGAACACAACACAGCAGCAGAAGACCAATAAGTCAAAAAAAATAAGTCTAATAAATACCTAATAAAGTGTTCAGTGAATGTATAGTATGTTCCAGTAATGGAGTAATCCCTCTTTTCCAAGAGGGTATGGCAAGGAGCTTGCACAAGCTTTCTTTTCTTGAGGGGCGTAGGGATGGGGATTGGGGAGGAAGGGTGCAAAAGGGGTCTCCACATAAAATATTGCAAAGCAATTTCCCTTGCAAAGTGCCTCGGCTGTCAAAGTGGGGTTTCTGTGAATCCATTTGAGTGAGATTTGCAACACCCCCCCTCCCTTCCCCGTCTGTAGATAACCCACTCCATAGAGTGGCAGTTCAAGAACAGAAAACATAGTATTACATCTGGGAGGGATGCGGTTACACTCTGTTACAACAAACAAAACCTGCGCTATGTTAAAATAACAAACCCCAGTCTGTATGGAATTTAAAACAGCACAGTATAGAGGGCAGCATGCACTATGTGAGTGTCCTTTTTCATATATTGCACATTTGTATATTAGAGAATAAATTGGAATGCCTGAACACTGCACATGAATGCAGATTAAGATTTAAAAATGTGTGTGCTTTATAATGTGTGCCAGTACTTCTTATGCCATTGCAGTAAATATTTCCGATAAATAAGTACTCGATTTCATGCTTAAATACCTACAGACAGAAATTGTTCCTAACCAGAATGCACCTGGTTTCACACTGGTGTGACCTCAGCATTTACTCTCTCTCTCCCTTTGTCTCTCTCTCTCTCTCTATGTCTCTCTCTCAGGGTAACCAGGACGCCGCGGCACCCCCGGAAACGATGGCCCAGCCTTACGCCTCCACGCAGTTCGCCCCCCCTCAGAACGGCATCCCGGCCGAGTACCCGGCGCCCCACCCCCACCCCGCTGCTGACTACACGGGCCAGACGGCGGTGCCCGAGCACACGCTAAACCTGTACCCCCCCGCGCAGACGCACAGCGAGCAGGGAGGCTCCGACAACAGCGTACAGACCGTCTCAGCCACAGCCACAGTAAGCGCCCCGCCCTGTTGCAGCCCTCTTACAGAACCGGGGAGTGTCTCTGTGTGTGCCCCACCCTCTTACAGAACCGGGGAGTGTCTCCGTGTGTGCACCGCCCTTTTACAGAACAGGGGAGTGTCTCCGTGTGTGCACCGCCCTCTTACAGAACTGTGTGACCCCGCCTACTTAGAGAACAGGGGAGTGTCTCTGTGTGACCCCGCCTACTTAGAGAACAGGGGAGTGTCTGTGTGTGCACCCCCTCTTACAGAACAGGGGAGTGTCTCTGTGTGTGCCCCGCCCTCTTACAGAACAGGGGAGTGTCTCTGTGTGTGCCCCGCCCTCTTACAGAACAGGGGAGTGTCTCTGTGTGTGCACCGCCCTCTTAGAGAACAGGGGAGTGTCTCTGTGTGTGCACCGCCCTCTTAGAGAACCGGGGAGTGTCTCTGTGTGTGCACCGCCCTCTTAGAGAACCGGGGAGTGTCTCTGTGAGTGCACTGCCCTCTTAGAGAACAGGGGAGTGTCTCTGTGTGTGCACTGCCCTCTTAGTGAACAGGGGAGTGTCTCTGTGTGTGCCCCGCCCTCTTACAGAACAGGGGAGTGTCTCTGTGTGTGCACCGCCCTCTTAGAGAACAGGGGAGTGTCTCTGTGTGTGCACTGCCCTCTTAGAGAACAGGGGAGTGTCTCAGTGTGTGCACCGCCCTCTTAGAGAACAGGGGAGTGTCTCTGTGTGTGCACCGCCCTCTTACAGAACAGTGAAACTCCTGTCGGTGCCGTTCTGACACGCTTACTATAAACACACCTTCAGTGGTCATTCTTTTCCAGTGTAGTGGAGAAGCAGAGTCATCCAGTCTGGCTTATTTATTCATTGAGACAGAGTACAAGAGATTTATATTTTATGTAATACAAAATGTGACATGTTATAATGCATGCCATTAAGTGGATTAAATAGACTGGTATTAATTTGACTGCATGCATTGTAGATGTACCGTATGTGTTAATATCGGTAATATATACTTTATGTGTAAATGTAGTGTCCATGATATGAAAGTGGCAGTGTAGATTTTTTACAATGATTGTTTACATATCTTTGCACTGGGCCTGTATGCCTCTTTTGGACTCTCTGTTCCAGGTTAACTTAGCATTGTGTCACATTGTACGAATGTGACGGAGAGTTTAGCCTGCTCTGTGGAGGTGAATCAGTCAGCTGTCTCACTAATGAACCACGACGCCTGCCACACATTGTTAGATTTGGGCCTGATTGACATGGCCTCTCATTTCTGAGTTTGAGTTTCTCAGACAGCATGACTGTAGTTAAATTCACAACTCATCAGGACAAGTGCTGAGGGAAAAACTGGCCTAAAACAGAATTTATTTTTCTGCGCCGCTCATGCAAATGATTTCTGGGAATTCTTAAAATGCTGTGAAAAATTACAAATTGGACAGCATTGATATGGTGTAGATTACACGGTGGTACTGTTAATTTACGCCCCCCTCTCCTCCTACCACATGGTAGTGTCCTCTGGCTATGGCAGCCCACCCGGCCCCCCACAGACCCAGTTTATGTTCCCAGTTACGCTGAATTAGCATAGGGGCCTGTCAGAATAGCTCACTTTTAAGCAAAGTGAGCTGCTGGCTTATAGAAAGAGGTCTATGAATATGGCGCCAGAAGATACAGGGGCCCCCCTCCCTCCCTGATTAAAAACCTATGCATTGTGGTACAGCTCATTCCAGAACACAATATAGTCTATTATATGACTTTTTTTATTGGTAGGAACATTGCAGTACATTGTACATAGCACAGCTGTCTCGAACAAAATGAGTGTTGAGATTGCGTTTGTAATTGTTGGCTTTGAATTTTGCAGTTCAATGCAGAAGCCAGAGCAGTTGGAAGTGGAGCCTGTTTACCATTCGGCACTGGTGGGATGAAGCCAGACTGGAGTTATATACACCATGTAAACTCATTTTAGCAAAACCAAAACATTTTAACACAAAAAAAAAAAACTTTCAGCTGTTTAGGAGCCACTTGCAGGCGGTTTTGAATTTAAGTCTCCAACAGCTCCTGTCAGATTGAAAAAAAGTCAAATTAAATTATTTCACTCCATTTTTTGAAAAGTAATAGACCAAAAATCCAGCTTTAGTGCAGAATACAGTTAATACTGTACCTAACAGTACACATTCTTTTTCAAGGCTTTGACTGTAGTTGAGCGTGGCTTGCTTCTTTAACACGTGTCTTCACTGTAGACCTTTAGCGAACGCGGAGGTGCACGCGTTGCGAAAGACTCCAGACGCAGCCCCGCACGTTTCCTGGCATTCAGATGCCGACTCGGCGGTAGGAAAAGAGGGAAAGAGGGAGGGCACGCGAAGCCAGGAGGGCCTGGAAATACATCTGGAAATGCCATTTTGGCTCCGGCCGTTCGGGGCTGCAGCGAGAGGGCTGAATTACACAGACTTCCAGGAGAATGACATCATCGGCCAGGAGCGACTCGTGCTGTCATTCTTTGCCAGTTTCTCATTCTCTCTGTTGAGAGGAACGGGACTTTGACCCCTCCTCTGACATTGTGTCTGTGATTTATTCCATTACAGGAGGCCTCTGGCTGGCTCTGTGTCAGGTCTTCGTTTTATTTGCTTTTATTTTTTGGTACGGATTGTATTTCTTTAAATGGTTGGGTCTAAAAATGTGCTGAAAGTCTGTGGTTGGGAGCGCTTGAATCTGCTGTTGAAGGCGACGTGTGATTGGTTCCCTGGGCTTAGGAACCAGGTTTTTAGCCGGGTGAGCGAATCACACGGCGTGTTATTGTGTTGGTTTTGTTATTATGAAATCCAGTCACAGACCACACCCATTGCACCAGCCAAAGACAACTACTTTCTTTTGCCTGGTTTAAATCAACATGTATTCCAAACTATGACATAGAATGTGTTTCTTTTTTCCCTCTCAATAGAACAGTTTTGTGAGAAAGGAAACAAAAAAGAACCAAAACGCTGACTGTACCTTCATTTGTTTAGGTTTAATATATTTTTTATGAGTGCCATTAGTCTCAGACATGATTTGTGAGACAGGATGTCATGCACTCCAAATGCCAGCTTTGTTTTTAATTTCTCGTTAGATGTTAGCACTTTTGTCTTTTTGTCTCTTTATTGCGTAATTACGGCTCCCAGAAAATTCAAGAGAACAACACAAACCCGTAGGCCTGTAGCGAACTTTATTGCGGCTGCACTCTTCTGGAGTGAGAGTGATTATTCCCAGAGTAACGCAATGCACAGAGAGCGCATTACGAAGCCGGGCTGTGGAACAGGAGCTGAGGTGGTCAGAAGGCCCGTTAAGCCAGCTGCTGTGCAGGCCTAACCAGAGGGGGCCGTTCTCAGCGCAGTTAAGACACTGTTGTTGTTTTACAGTCTCTCTGAGATCCTTCAGCAGGGCATCTGGTGATTAAATCTGTAAAATGGCATCCGCATCCTGGCTGTGCTCATACAGGGACTGACCACTTTGTCACCCTGGTTTGGAGGAATCCGTTGACCTGCGTTATCATTCGAGAATAACCCCTCTGGCCAGTCAGATATCTGCAGCCTGTACTTTGGCTTTCTCTAAGGATAGATACTTGACTATTAAATAATGTGTTGTGTGGTTCAACCGCAGTCCAGGGACATAACTGCCACTTCACCTGGTGCCTGTGCTGAGCCTGTGATGGGAATGGTGAGTCAGTCTGTTTCTCAGTCAGTCGTAATGTTCGTTGTAGCTCATTTTTACAGTGGCACTGTCGCAAAGACGAACCTGGCATTGTGGTCAATGCATTGTGACAAAGATCAACGACCCTTTCGGCATGGAAAGGGGGAATAGGAGAGGAGAGGTGCGCCCCAATACTCAGAAAAAGCATCCTCCGTTCCTCCACTCCCCCCTCATCTCCTATCCAGAAGTATGTGGAGGGAAGGAGGGGAGGAGACGAGTGGAGGAAAGGAGGATACATTCTGTCCATCATTGGGATGTACCCAAGGTGTCGAGGAAGGGGTCAGTCCGTGACCTTCAGTGAGCCCCCCTCTCTTTCTCTCATCTCTTTTCCCTCGTCCCTATCGGCGAGTATCCTTCCGGTCTCCCTGCCAGCCGAATTATCCGCGCCCGGTCCCAGAGCCTGCAGAAATCCTGTCAAACAGGGCGTATACATGGGGAGGGTAAACAGTGGGCTCGTGTTAAGCTCCCTCTCGTACATGCCAGCAGAGCCAATCGGCAGTGGAGGAGGAGGAGGAGGAAGGCGAGGGCTGTTTGAGGAGCCGCGGGAGTCGCCCACCTCGCGTAATCCCCTCCAGAAGCTTCCGGCACTCGATCTCCACTCCCGCCACGTCCCTCTCCGCTGCCGCTGGAAGGTGCCGCTGTTCGCTCAGAGGGTTTACATAATCCCCTCTCTGTCCCACGGCCTCTCTCAGAGCCTTATCCACGTGTCTCCGTTGTTGCAGCCCCGCGTGGAACCATTTCACAAGCGCTCGCTTCAGTTGACTGTACAGTACGTGGGAGCGTTTTTGAACATAGCTTTATTTATTGCTTAATCTGCCCCTGCTTATTAAGATTATCTTGGTTGTGTTAGGCCTAGGCTGTTAATAGCGCACTCAGCATGTGGAATACTGACTCTGCAACAGGGATGTAGAAACACAATACATCCCTTTGCCTTTGGCGGGGGGGGGAGGGGGGTGAATATTATGTAATTACGTCTGTATTTTTTTGCCCACGACAATATGCTGCGGCTCAGTTTCTTCAGGATCTAATGAAACCACACTGAGCCCGAATTTTTCCATTACCTGTGTCGGAAAAGTAATACCTTTTCAAAATGGCGAAACGTGAGCTCTCTCCCGAATTACAGTGTAGGCCAAACTCAGGCCTTTCAGCGCCGTCTCCCATTTCCATGATGTCAGTGTTATCATTTCATTATTTTCTGTTGGCTCATCTGGCAGATGACCCGTTTGGGGCAAATCGCTGATGATACGAAGATAAAAGGCTGGAAGCCAAGCACTGTAGCTGTAAACATATTTAAATTTTCGCAATTTGTATTTTGCAGGTTCTCAAAAAAATCTATTTCAGGGGTTCCCACGCTTCTTGGAAATCCGTGGAAGTCGAGGAATAAAATCAAGGCTTTGATAGTTCTTGAAGTCATCATGATTAAAACAACTTATTGACCACATCATGTTTGAATAGGTTTTAGAGAACTTTTCTGAGAGGTTTTTAGCATCCTCCTAAAAGATTTGCATCTATTCTGGAGTATTGCCTTTGAAACTGATGCTAAAGCAGCATTTATTTTCATGGATGTTTTGGCCTTTTTGGCCTTTTAGCTTTATTGGTCTGTTACACTTGGGAGGAGTTGCATAATTGCCCGTAGCTTTGCCTAAGAAGCGAGGGGTTTAGCTGACGGGGTCATCCGTGTCCCTTCACGCACCAGCAGCCCTCTCCCGTTGCCCGCGGTCCACCTGCGGTCCACCTGCGGTCCACCCGCGGTCCACCCGCGGTCCACCCGCGGTGCCTGCGCACGCGTTGTACACAGCGGCTTCGCAGCGAAAGAAACCAGCCACCGACCGTACGTCCTCACAGAGAGAAGCGAATTTCAGCTCTTTGAGGGATACTTTTAATGGCTTTTTCCTCTAAACCGCCAGATAACAGCCCGCTGTATTGGCGAGGTGCTAATTCTCATCGACATTAGTGAAAAACTTCAGGAACCAGCCTGGAGCGCAGTTAAGCAGCAGAGGCACTGGATCAGTAAATACGGGTCGGCGGAAAGCTGCACTCCATTAATTGTCAGAAGTGGGGAAAAAAGGAAAAGAAAAGGTGATTGAGGAATGCTAATTGCAGACATATTTATGCGCAGCCATACAGCCGCGTAGCGTGGGTGATTAATGCAGTGCTGCGCCCCATGAAGATCCACACCTTTTTGTTTTCATGTGTGTGTGCGTGTGTGTGTGTGTGTATGCGCATGTGTGTGTGTGTGGTGTGCATGTGTGCAATCAGTTCCTAATGCAGATGGAGATGGGCGGGGAGGGGAGTTTAGGGTGGAGTGGTGTGTGTGTGTGTGGTGTGTACGTGTATGTGCGTGTGTGTGTGTGTGCATGTATGTGCGTGTGCATGTGCGTGTGTGTGTGTTTGTGTGTTTTAGGGGGTCCATTGTTGCTTACTAGCTGATTTCCTGCTCTGAAGCCTGTGGGCAAACAGGCTTGGATTGTGTGATTGAGGAGTGAGAAAGGGTGTGCCAGAGCCCCCCTGAGATCAGCTAATTAACAGCCCCCTTCTCTTTACCACCATTCAGGCTGCGATCCACCTGAAGTGAACAACGTAGCAAAAGCAGCGTGCTAAACTGTCTGTTGTCTCAAGAACAATTCCGCCAGATACTGACAAAGCAATGCCAATGGCCCAAGCATGACAAGTTGGCTAGATAAGGATTTTGAGTTAAGTAACATGCCATTTCGTTTATGCAAAATGACAGGCAGCATCATTAGAATAAAAAGACTATCTCACTTGCAGTTGCAATGCTATCCCTATTAGTGCAGGATAATGGAACATTTAAATCTATTAAATAGGTATAATGTATTTCTTTAATGTGGTTTCTCTTGACTTAATGCTCATGGTAATAATTTTGTATGTCTCTCCAAGAGGTTGTCTTGCAGGTACGGACTACTCATAGGAATACCGAGACTAACAGAGTTAAGAAGGAAAATTGAAGATATTCTGGCCAAAATTCTGGTCTGTCACAAATTTCAGTTTGTGCTTTACACAGTCAGCTCCCACCTACTTATCTAATCAAGTGAGAACCAGCTGAAGGTTATCCAAGAGAAAAAACTAGTAACTCAGCCAAGATTGTTTTGTAAACCTTGTTCACCCAGGGCCAAGAGAATTTCGTCCCCTGGGTTTTGATGCATCACAGTTACGGTTGTTCAAGACATAAAAAAAAAAAAAAATAGTTCCAGGAATCTAGACTATTTTGTCCACCCGTGATATGAGTTTGCGATTGGCTGAAGGTACTGCTGTGGTATAGATGATGCCTGCAATAGAATCGGCAGGTGAGAAAAGAACAGACAGCAGATATCTCACCGCTCATTTCCTCTCCGTTGTAGGCCCGTATCTTCTCTCCCAACTCCATTTGTTGGATCAAACGCACACCGGCCTGGTTTTTTATTTAACAGCAGTCATGACCCTCGATCAAAGCCGTGTGGGCAGAGGAGCTCTGCCGAGCGAGGAGAACAGGAGGGGTCATTTTGGCCGAGCCGCTGACCAAAAGAAAGGAGATGGCCATTACTAAAGAGACGGCTTCATCACCGCGCTGTCCGCGGGAAATCGATCATGTCCGCCGAAACGTGGCTAGTTTTCGAGATGGCCGAGCCTCCGCCTGACCCTCGGTGCACTTTGTCCTTAACTCAGAGTGACACGTCTCATTTTTATCAAGAGAGACATTACAGGACGCTGTCTTTCAGGGGGGAAAAAGACACGTAAACGAGGGTTCGGATCCGTGAATCCCTTGTTGGTGCTCAAGAGAACGTGTTTTTCTGGAACTTTCTCAGACATTGTGTCATGAATACACTTTTTTTTCTGGTTGCTGTCGTTGAAAACCATTTGCCTGTTGAACACTTGTCCCTCCCTCGCACTGTGACCGGGGTTACAGAACTCTACATTTCTGTTCTTGCATCTCACAGCCCAAGACAGCCAGAAATTGCATTTATATCAGTGGGAGCGTGCCATATTTTATACCATTGTGTTCCACAGCCCCATAGTTTCTGCAGGATTTTGCAAACCGTATAATTTTCCGACCAGGGGTGTGCGCCTGCATCAGACCGGGCTGTCCAACACACACAGTAAAACGACAAGCTCAGCATCTCAAAATGTGCTGAACCACGGTGAGTTTCAGTCTACTGTCGTTTCTAATTCAGCCGTCCCGTCCCTTCCCAATCATGGAGGATGCAGTATCTTTCCATATCACGGTCGAAAAACCTGCTCATGTCAAAGAACAAAAATGAGGCATTAACGGATTTTTTTTTTTTTGCACATTTAAAGTTGAATTTGAATTCACGCGAAGCTGTTCCGAACGGGTCTCTGTAGCGCCGTCCTCGAACGAACCGGCTAACGGTAACCGTTTTGGCTAAAGTGCCGGCCTGCATCTTTCCCCTAAAGAAGCGCCGCTCGCTGTACGGGGGGGGCAGACAGATCAATGCGCGCTGGCGACAGTGAAACGGACGTGCCGTCAGGTTCAGACCAATTACACGCACATCAAACCGGGTAATCGAGGCCTGTGAAACTATGCAATTTAGAAATCGCCTAAACTGGAATCTGTTTGGCAATAAAGGGTACCTGAAGTACAATAATGCAAAAAAAAGCTACTGGCATTTACCCATTTACAGTTGTAGCCTTTTATTATTCAAAATTAACCGTATATTTCCTTTGGGGAGGAGGAGGAGGTGAGAAAGACCTTGAAAATGCTCCACAGAGGAACGCTGTTAAGTTGGAGACACAGAAGAGCGCAGGGTGGATAAATACACCCCCCCCCCCCACAACCTTAAATACACCCCCCTTCCCCTAACGCTGGGTTTATAAACACTTCTAAAAGCCTCCTGTTTACCACTTTAATAGCTGCGCTCTCTTTAAGGTGGCTGTTAAAGAACCCCCTGGGGAGGCAGCTTAGCCCCCACTGTGCCTCACCTCATTTACCTCAGACACAGTGCCCCGCTGTCAAGGCCAGATCAGATCAGACCGTCTCTGTCACATTCAGCCCCTCCCCCCTCCTTTGTGTTGCATTCACCGGCAACCTTGACCTTTTTGTGTACTTTTACAGCTCGGTTCTTTTGTCTGTTTGTTTTGTCCCACACATGTGCTTAGGTCAGATGCTGTGTCTTGTCTCTCCCCCCCCCCTCCCCTAACACCACAGTAAAGCACTAAGTGGCCCTCTGCCACGACAATAAACACTGTTGCTCAAGTGTATCTTCTCTTGTGTGGTAGCTACAAACTGCGCCCCTCTGTTTTTTAACAGACTGCCAATGTCTGGTTGACCAGGGGAGTCAGAAAGCAGGCAATGGCCATACCCACAGCCGAGCGCGGTCACAAATCCATACCTGCCTGCCGGGCCCTCTCAACTCAGTGGAGCAGCGGCTCCCACAGACCAGTCTGGTGGATTGGGTTATATTAGGTTATGCAGGGTTAGGGCTCAGTTCAGTCTTGCTCAGTTGTGAACCATCCGTAGTTTGAATGACACATTAAAACTGATTTCTGTTTGTTTCTTTTTTCCATACGCATTTTTACTCATTTCAACAACCTCCAAATAGGTTTCGAATAAGAAACTAAAAAATGAGTACTTACACGTTTAATTAAATTGTGATTTGTGTAATAGGAGCCTCTTAAGGAGGTAGAAAATTAACTGAATGAAAAGTTTTGCGGCAAAAGGAACTGTGAGATCCAGACTTTGAAACCGAATGCACCTGTTTCGAAAAAACAAGCGAATTGTTGTCCTCTCAAATCCAACAAATCAGCAAATAATTTTCTCCAGTTTCAGACAAATCAACAGTGCACTTATTCCAGACAGACGCTGTAAGCCGTGCTTTTTTTCTGCTCCACTTCTTGAGGTTATGGAATACATTAAATATCTAAAGAAAGAAAGCTTTTGCGCTTTCAGAAAATGACATTTTATGAAGCTCCTGTTTTTTAAATGAATTTACTTATTTTTTGAAGGATGTCTTGTCTGCATTGTTCGGTTACCCTTAATAGCTTCCTCCAACCTTGATTTGTGTTTCTTCAAGGCAGTCCGAGGTGTTAAGTGGTGAGACGAACGCGTCTCTGCCAGGCACAAACGCGGACAAAAGGCTTCTCTCTGAGACGGGTCCTGGACGGGGCGGAGCGGGGGGGAGGTTGCGCGGTTCCTGCTGTTCTGCTGCGTGCTTCCCTTTCTTTACCGCGGCTGAAGCCTTTCCTTCCCCCTCAAGCGTGGGCTCTGCCTATTTCAGAAATCCCACACGGCGGTGGGCTGTGTCAACAACAGTTGAGTAGTTGGCGGCTCTAAAGAATCTCGCTTTTACTTTCTTTTGCTTGTACATTTTGTCCGTCACCCTTGCTGGGGCAGGTTCCTATGGTTCCAGATTCTGTTTTTCTTTGTTCGTCCAAATAAACAGTCTAGGGGGTGGGTAGTATGATGACATCACCAGTGTGATTTCACTCACACAGGGCAAAGGTGATTCAAGTTCCTTTAGACTTTTCTGAAAAGCTACTCAGGGTATGATAACCCAAACCTGCTAACTTGCTAGCCAATGTTGCTTGAATAGAATTGATTAACGTATAGCAATATTTCAACTAGGGGTGAAATATTTGTTACTATTGATGTAGTACTAACCTAGCTGAGGCTGATGGAGTAATGTGGAATAGCTCACTGTTTCAGGCTCAGTCAAATTAGTCAAATAAATCACTCCAACAGAGAAATGGTGAGAGAAGCAAGAAGCTATCATAGATTCACAAGAGGAACTGATTCCAAAAAAGGATTCAACCTTCAAACTGGAACTAGCCTGGATTCCAGCAAGCTGACATAATCCAAAGCACTGTCCATAGGCCTGTAAAATTTAGATTTTGACATTTGAATACTCCCTGGAAATAATAGGAATAGGAATAATAGGAAAACAATGATTTTGAATAGTTTACGTTCTTTTACTTATCTTTTACTTCGGAATGACCCTTTCTTCGACTGCATCGCCAATCAGGTTTTTAATTTTATCTATTGGCTCCCTCCAACAGAGAAGCCAGGGCAAACGTTGCATGTTCATGTAAAATATAGGAACAGGAAGTTATGAAGAGAACATTAAGGTACTTTTATTCATGTTAGTGCTTAATAAAAACTGTCATATGAAAACCAGTTCTATTTTTGAATTTTAAGTTTCAGATAGCAAGCCTTTATCAGACTCCAATTTAAACTAAATATTTTGATGTGCATTGTGTTTTTCCCCAACAACTATAAAAATTATTTGACTTTTTGCCATACTCCTCAGCCTTGTTCAACACTTTACTAATGGTTTTTGTAACCATTTTGCCTCGTTTTTCATGATGAAAGCATTGTTAATTTCAAGGTCCACTTACTGTAGATTTGTATATTTTCAATTTTTCTTCATAGAAAAAGGCCCACGTAGCACTGTCGGCTGCGAATGCAGTGCCGGTGTGTTTCTGTACGCAGGGAGAAGAGAGAAATAGCGTTACCGATTTAACTCCTGGCTAACCAAAGCTGGGACCGTAATCTGCCACTTGGCCCCGTTCACACCCCGTCGGACAATGAGGGTTCGAGAAGTGAACACAATGTTTGTGTATTTCGGCTGTGTTATTTTGGACCACAGATGTTTTTTACGGGTAAACCCCTATAAAAGCTCTGTGAAGGACAGACTGGAGCTAAAGTACAATATAAGTAACTAGAGCCCTGGAGTGAAGCAATTAGCCACCAGACATTCGTTTTTACAGAGGTAACTGGCTTTGCCAGTCAAATTTTAAACTCGCCGTGCTGTGTAAATATTTTTACTGAGCTAAATGGCCATTGTAAACAAACCGCAATGTATAGCATGCTGTGTGTTGTTATAGTTCCACACTATGTATGGGCAGTGCCCTTCTTTAGATCTTTTGTTGACCAGCGTGGTTTTACCTGAATGGCATACTGTATGTTGTCACAGCTGCACTACTGTTTGTATGTTCACATGCATTACTCTATATATAGGCAATTGGCTTTTTTGGCGTTTAGTGTATGCTGGTAAGCTATATTTGCTAACCGCTTGGGGACAACACATAGGACCTTTCCAAAAGGATGGCAGTGATAAACTGTACAGAGTCTGACCTCATGTGTTTTGGAAGGTGTAGTTACCCCTTCGCATTTCAGGATACTCGTGTAACCATCTAGCATTTTGTCAATCAGACAAAATATGCAGGAGAATGAACCAATATGTTTTGGGGTTTGGAGTAGGTCAATGAAAAGACGGTCATTGTGTTTGGACCCTCTGCAGTCTGCGATGACCGTGAGCGTTCAGGAAGCAGACCGGCAGCTGTCTGTTTGCCCTGCCCAGTAGTTTTTGTCGAATTCCTTATGCACCGCAGTCTTTGTGAAAAATAGTTAAACTGACCCTGTGAGTAGTTTCTCTTTAAAGGGCACCTACTGGGACGAGAGCGCCTGGATCTCCAGTGAAGCCTTTCTCCCAGCATGCCTCTGTGTCCCTACAGTTACTGGGTGTGTTTAAAGCGCAAACTGTAATAAAAGAATCATATAAACAAAGAAGACATTTTGATTATGAGCACGTTTTTGCAAGCAGCACTGCGGGACCTGACTGCCAAGCACTAATGATTTCCAGCCCTGACAGTCTGCCCTTTCAATGAACTTTTTTCAAAGCCAACCCAGGGTTTCATATTGAACATAAAAACACATTCAAAGTTTTCAGTATACTGCAGTATCATCTCGGTAGTTTATGAACATAAACCGGGCAGAATCCGACACCAACTCATTGCATTTTCAATGTTTTACAATGTCTGGCTCATTGCTATTTGTTTAGCAAAGATTTGTAATGGGAGCGCAGCCACAGTAGGTCATAGTTGGCAAGGAACCAAAGTCCCTGTATTCTGTCTTTAATCTTGAATCACCCCATTTAAAAGTATCTATACCTATGACAAAATCTATACCTATGATGAAATGAATGTAAAAAAATATATAAAAAATCACTCTACGCAGTTAACATTTGGGAATGTCTGTAATTTTTTCACTTTTCTATCTCTGCTCCTCCTGGTTCTGTCTCCCCTTTAAAAAAAGAAAAAATGAGAAATACAAAAAAAATATGTATCCAATTTGCTTATTGGATCCAGATGTCTTAGAAAAGCAGTCAGTGCCTGTCTCTTTGTCTTCCCCGCCTGACGCATGCGAGTGTCAGGAAAGGGAGGAGGTTGTTTTTGTTTTATTGACATGTTTGGAGTGGTGAGGGACCAGTGCCAGTTTAAAAAATGTTTAAAAATTTTTTTTTTAAGAACATTAAAAATACCACAACACAGATGGCATGAATGGTAAACTGTCAGCAGAGAGCATACTGTATACACGGGCTGCATGTTTTAGTTGGCCGCAAGCCCAGAATTGTCTGAAGCAGAAATGGAAAATATTCTCTTTACTTTCGTAAAATGGGTTAAGAGTGCTACATAGTCCTTGGATTTGTCATCCTGGCTGCGATCCTCCCCGGCAGACAGGTATCCCCTCCATTTATTTTATTTCACCTGCTGTTTAGTATCAGCTAGCTAAACCGCTCCATTAGTGTCTGTGTGTCTGCCTCACACCCACATCTCAGCATCATTAGAGAATGTGAAGCTGGAGTGAAATGCATGCAGCAGTGTGCCTGGTGTGTGTCGTCTTACGTCTGCCAAATAAATAAGCTGAAAGCTAAGGCTCAGGAAGCAGTAAACATGCCCATGCCCAGTGCAGAAGGGAACCTTGACCTCGCCTACGACATCACTGCCTCTCCTGTAGAACTGTGTGGACTATAGGGTATAAAATAGTCCCTGATTCTCCTGTGGTACTGTGTGGACTATGGTGTAAAATAGTCACTGGCTCTCCTGTAGTACTGTGTGGACTACAGGGTGTAAAGTAGTCACTGTCTCTCCTGTATTACTGTGGACTGCAGGGTGTAAAATAGTTGCTGTTTCTCCTGTAGTACTGTGTGGACTACAGGGTGTAAAGTAGTCACTGTCTCTCCTGTAGTATTGTGTCAATTATAGGCATTTCTGCTCTTGTGTATGACCTGGTGGCATAGCTGATACAAACTTGATAGGCAAAATTGGTGCAGGAAGATAAGTTAATTAAATTAAATATAATTAAAAAACTGATATATCCTGTAACTCAACTACTGTCATGCATTCTAAAGCAAGCCTGAGCTTCAGTCCACTAGGGCAATGAACCAACGCGTTCTTCTGCACTCGCTGTATCCGTTCAGTCAACGCAGCGATTAGGTTAATCAGGCCCCGACGCTTACCTGGCTGGATTCAGAGCCTGCGGGCGTGTCGTTCCCCGCAGGACCGCAGCGGTCTAGCCCCGCGGCCACCGCAGCCCTCCAGGTCCGAGACTCTGGAGCCCCAGGCTCCAGCGTAGGCCGAGCGCGACCGGCAAATCCATAGCCGTGGGGGGGAAGGGTTTCAACAGGCCGCCCCGTCGATGATGACACGGTTGTTTGCGTGGATGTTCCTGTGCCCTGCGCAAGTCCTCCTCTTGCACCGCTAATGACTCTTGAGTGTTGTGTACACAGACGGCGAGCAGCGGGCCCCGTCGCTGTTTGCCCATTAGAGCCCGTCTGCGGATCAATGGCCAGTAAACACCGACTGTCGCCTCCGCAGGTGGCACCGAATTGATCCGCATTCCGGGGGTCTGACCCAAACTCCCGATGCCGATGTCGTTGGGGCTCCCGCCGCTCCACCTCACACCTCCAGCAGGGGGAGCAGCTCTTATCGCTTCTGACCTATGTGCCTCCTGTATGTGTGATTGACCTTCGGTACACACAGATCGGATAAAAACATCTGCCAAATACAGTGTAATGTAACATCAATATGTAACACCTTTCCTCGCATGGCAGCCCATTGCACGGAAAGGACACACACTTCAGTTATATGGCCAAATCCATGTTTTTCATAGGGCTGGGCGATTTCGTCTATCTTCTGAACAATCATTAAAATAATCCCTGTATAACCTGGGGGGGGAAAGTACATAAAAAGCCATAAAACAGACGCCCCCCCCCCCCCCCCGCCACTTTCTCAGATTGCCTTTTTGTTCCATTCCCTCAACATCAAATTTTTCTTTTTTTGGTTTTCTGTGGGGGTGTTTTGTTTATGACTGGTAATAACGAATGAGAGATTGCTCGCTTTTTCATGTCCGGGAAGAATATCTACCCATCCTCTCCTCAATGCTCTTATTATTCTTTTAGGATCTAATCTTTTCCTAAGCTTGCATACTTACACAAACCTCCTCCCCATGGGTCATTATTCTCCAACTGTCTTGTCTGTGTAAAAATGTGGTTGCAATTTCCATCAGTTATTTGGACCAAGCACTTGGGGCATAGGTTTTTTTTCCCACTGGGTAAGCTCTCCTGGTTTCTGTCACAGCTCCGCTCCTTATGAAGTGCTTTTAAAGACCGAGATGACATCGGAGATACTGGGAGAATGGAAGCCCTGGGCGGTGTGACAAGCCGGACCAAAGCCAAGCAATAGAAAAGACAAACACTCACAGGGGTCGCTGTGTGGTGCAGTGCAGTGGGTTGTGGTCAGTGGATAATGGTCATAGTTTTTACCGGAACATTCTGGGCTCAGTGCTTGGAGGGGGGGGAGGTGCATTGTATCCCTCAGAAAGTGTTTTAATAACTATCCTTCTGTACGTATGAATACTGCTGTAAGTGATACAGGTCACCCAGTGTACCTTAGATGCCGCCTTTGTTTTGTTTTTTGTTAACTATGACAATTATAATGTGACTTACATCTGTGGTGATTGTTTAAAAAGGCTCTTAACAACAGGGTATCTTTTTTTAAATTGCTTAGATAAATTCAAATAGTGTTTTTTGTTGTTGTAATTAAGTCTTATTTGCTCATACAAATTAATTGGTTCAAGCGTTTCGGCTGAATTAAAGTGTGTGTGTGCTGTGTATTCTGCATATTAAACTATCAAGAGTGGCTGCTGGTTAAATTAATCTTATTGTTCAAATGGAGCAGCATTTTCTGGCTCCCAAGGACCTAATGGAGAGGGTAGGGGGCAGAGGTTTTTAATCTCCCCACAAATTGATTTGGGTGAAAGGAACATCACAGGAGTTGCTAAGGCTTTTATTTTGTAAAACTTGAGCAATAAACTCTGAACAATACACTTGAAAGCCATTTAAGATGTATGTTCAGGCTCATTTCCAAATACAATCAAGAGAAGGCATCTATTCACAATCGAAGCCGTAAATGACAATGTAATGATGATGATGGTAATGATGATTGCAGCATAGCAGTAATGATATGATCACTTCTAATAATATTTTTATTACCACAGTGGTGTTGTCATTCGTGTGCTTCTTCTTAATCTATTTATTTTAAAAATGATTCATAGAGCGGTTTATGTGATGCATTATATGCAGCTCAGCCTTGGCTGGAATGGTGGAGGCAGGAGTGGAGCTGGCCTGTTACACTTATGGGTGCACGGAAAGATGAACCCGAGTTCACTTTAACGATACAATACATTTCAACATTAACTCTGATTAGAAAAAATATCACGAATGAAACATTTTAACTGGGATGATATAGAATGTCACTTTTTCAGGAATTAGGCCTAAGATTGTGTTTGGTAATGTGTGATTTTATCAGTTTATGAGAACTCTGGCCTGTGGAGAAGGGTGAAACTCCCATTCAGGCTGCATTCGGTCATGCAGAGGGATTCAATAATAATGAGTGCATGACCCCGAGGTCACGGTGTCAAAAAACATAAACTTTCCGGGTTTAATTGACGTCTGGATGAATGTTGGTAAACTTTTTGCCTGTTATTTTAGTTTTTTGGTGATCCCGTCTCACTGTCCCTCTCCCCCCAGCAGACAGATGACGCGGCACAGACAGACGGGCAGCAGACGCAGTCCCCCGAAAACACAGAGAACAAGACTCAGCCCAAGCGGCTCCACGTCTCCAACATCCCCTTCAGGTTCCGCGACCCAGACCTCAGGCAAATGTTTGGCGTGAGTATCGCTACAGCACAAAACCGCCGCCAAATTTAAAAGAAATAAAAAAACCTCTGGATCGTTAGTGTCCATTGTTGCCTAAAACCACGGAGTACATGCTGTAATTGTGCCTGTGTGGAACACCAGAAATTTGTATAATGCAAAAATTAGATGTGGACTTTCTTTATAACGATATTTCCAAGGAGTTTACTCAAATGAAAGCTGACTGTGACTTCTGTGAAACGGCCCTTGTTGACTTGTTTGAACTGACGTGTTGATGATTGGCGTATAATGGTTCAATCAGAGAAGCGATGGTTGTCATTTTCTGTAAATTGTTATGGCTGTCACTTGGGGTCAGGACAACAAGCTGTAGCTAAACTCCAAAATCACCAGGCATTCTCTGCAAATTTGAGATTAGAGATTTCAGTTACACTAACAAAGTAATGATGTACAAATACATTATTTAAGCATGAAATTAACTCTTCATTAGTTATTGTATTTAACTACTAACTAATGTATAGTTGCATTAATATTTATACCTCAGCAAACGATAGTATGAACTTAGAATTAACCATTCACAAATACATCTTTTTTCTTCCAATTTGAGTTTCTATTAACTACTGTTACTGTTGTTAACATTAATTAATGAGGTACAAATGCATAAACAAAGCTGTACAGATTAACTTCTCAGTAGTTAGTTAACTTCATTATTTAATGACAATTCATGTAACATTATTGTAAAGTGTTGCTAAGATTTCCACCAGCTAATTAAAGTATCTATCAAATTCATCTGTTGTAGTAGCTGTCTGCACTTAATTTATGCATGGATCATTGATGCTAAATATGCCCACCGGAAACGCTTTTGATTCCTGTCTTCTCCTCTTTACAGCAATTTGGTAAAATCTTAGATGTTGAAATCATTTTTAATGAGCGGGGATCTAAGGTACGTGGTCTTCATATTTACGTTTGCACATGTTTCTCATATCGAATGTCCTTCAGATTGAATACTGTAGATGTGTGAAGCAAGGGAGAAAAAAAGGCATTGTACTTACTTTTGAATTAATCAGCATGGAAGCTTGCACATTCACTACCTTTGAGGTTACGGAAATCACAGTAAATGGTTTTCAAATTTAAAAGAGGAGAATAAACTAGTCAGTGCGTAAGAAATTAAAAATGGACCAAATTATCTTTCACCTTCAGGAAAGGTTTTGCTGTGCAAGAGCTTTCATGTCTTCATTTGAATGTGCTGAATATTCCCTCTTGTTCCCTTTCTTCACATAATACAGTGCTTCAGTGTAAATGAAAGCCATTGCACCTTTCAGGCGATAAAGTTACAATGAAAATCTCAATGAATGCGTGTTATGTACTGTATGTGTGGCATATAGGATGTTGTTCAAGAAATTTAAAATGAAGATGTATTTCTGGTGTTCAGGCTTGTTTGCTCTTGAGTCTTCCATTTAAAGATGGTTTACAGAAAATCCGTAATCTCCCCCCCCATTTTTGTAAGCCCCAATCATGGTTAACTCTACCTGAAGTTGAATGAAAACGATAAATTAGGTTTATGCCAGGAAATTGATTTTGTAGAGCTTAAACAAGTGTGTACATTTTAATGAGTTTTTCCTTGGTTGTAATTGTCAAGTCTGTCTTTGGATACCTATACAAGTAAAATTACATTCTTAGCAGTGATAAAATTACGCTAAATAAAGCACATTAATTTATCCCTGATGTTGCATGGAAACATTGTTAGCTTAGCCAATATAACATGACTTAATCAATACCTGTTTAGTATCTTACCGTATTGTCTATGTACAGAGGATTTTATTCAACTATAGTAATTATAATTATAGTTTATTATATCACTTATCTGATTATCTGATTATTGTTGGGAAAATATTTCTGCATGCAAAGCAATGGTTCACCTTTCTTTCTCATAACTACAATCTTATGATTTTGTGTTCTATGTGGAAACCCTGTGTTTATTTTGGTTCCATTTTCTGCTAGACTTATTTTCTACTGTAATGACCTGTTGAAGGTATTTTAAACTATTCTGCTTTTGGGAAGGGTTATTTGGGATTCTGCTTCTCTTAAGGCGGGGGGGGTCTGATTTGAAAAGATAACATTCATGTCTGTGGCTTATCGCACATTTCAATGCTGCTTTTTTGTTGTTTATTTGTTTTGTATTTTTTCTTTTTTGACAATCTGCATGTACAGAACCAAAAAAAAGGAATTCAAATGCCAGTAATGTTTAAATGGACAGCAGTAATAATCTGTTAAAAATGACGTAAGAGTTGACTTGGTTGCTTCTTTGGTGAACGATGGAATTAATGATGTGCATGTTGTTTTCCCCTCCCCCTCTCCCGCCTGCATGCAGGGATTCGGTTTCGTAACATTCGAAAATAGTGCTGATGCGGACAGGGCACGAGAGAAATTACACGGCACCGTGGTAGAAGGCCGTAAAATAGAGGTGCATGTTACAAATATTTCCCTTCTCATCTTTTTGTTTGAAAATAAATGTCTGCTTCACTCTCATTTTGTCGTTTCAGATGCATCATTTGTCTTTTCACGTGCACTCCCTCCCTCCCACATATTTTTTTTTCTGTTCATTTTTGTTTACCTATATATGTATGTGTATGGAGGTATATTTTCTTATTGTTGACTCTGTTTTGTTTATTTGTTTGCTTTAGAGAGCTACTGTGGCATTTTATCTCCTCTTTTTACTTTTTTAAGTTATTTACGTTAGTTATTATTTGTGTACAATGGACTGGCAGGAGTAAAGTTATGGTTTTCTGTGTTTAAACCTTTAAACAAAATGGGTGCAGTAACTTCCAAAACCAAAAGAAACAAAAGAAAGTGTGTAATTATGGTTATGGCTATGGTTACCTTATTGCAGGGTTGATGAGGGATGTGCGGTGGCTTGGAACTTAAAGCAAACTAAATCCACAAATACCTTTTAATTGGGAACTAGTTGGAATGCAAATCAGGAGCAGAACTGCATCAAAATTTGTGTTGATTTAACGATTTTCATTTAATTTGACTCATTTTAGCATGTATTTCGGGAGATGAACAAAACCAAACTGAACAAGATCAAAACGAAAACTATTCGAGATAAATGTACAAACACTGTCACCTCTGATTCCCACTCAACACTGCCTTCACTTAGGAAGACGCTAGCTGTATTCTAGAGTGATTCCGATTTTAAGTGGTGTAGCTCTTGAGTAAGATGTTGCATATTTTGCCTTCTCATTTTCCCCCCTTTTCAACGAAAGCGCATAGGGCCCTCACCAAACTCTCAGTAACCATGGTAACTGTATACATACACATGCGGGCGATGGTGCCGAATGGTAAGTGGAGAAGTCCATCTGCCGTTTCACGTATTAAGCGCTGATACCACGTGAATTTTTTTGACTTGTTACGTTTCTTGATGCTAGCTACTTTATATTGGTACGCCTGTACTTTTTGAGTGTACGTTTAGCTGCCTGAGGGGCACAGATTGGACTGGACTGATTCCTGCACATCTTACTCTTACTCAGATTGTTAACTCCATATTGTGTTAGATAATGCACCCTCTTTTTATCCTTTTGTTAGCTGTGGTTCAAGCTGGAATGATTATTATCATTTATTTTACTTTAATTATTTTATTTTTTTGGTTTGGTTTGTTTGTCTTTTATTCTTGCGATGAAACGAAAAGCTCTTGTTCCGAGTGTTTGAATGCTAAATGTTGCTTTCTATCCAGTGGTAGATATACTCTTGAGGATTATGTTGCACAATGCTAAACTTGTTTGTCCCTTTTCGACATTTTCTTTGTTTTCTTTTTGTACCTTGTCTCTCTCCTTCCCTTGATCACTGCATGTTCCTTCATATATAAGTAGGCTCTTCTGTTTGTGTGATCTTCTCTGACTTCCTTTTGAAATTATCATGAATCTATAACGCATGCTTTGAAATGTCTTAAATTTGAAATATGCAAATACTACTTTCATTTGCTTTGTGTGTCTTGTTAGTATTGATATATGAAATTGTTTTGTTTCTGTTGAAATGTAACATACCTGTTTGCCATTGATAACCGTAATGGTAGTTTGTTTTTTAAAGATACTTCATGATAATGCTATACTGCAAGTAATGCATGTTATTTTTCAATCTTAAAATTATACCGTATGAAATATTTGTGAGGCTGTGCCCACCACTGTTGCTCTTGGTAACACGGTCTTCTTTGTGCAAAGGTCAACAACGCAACAGCACGAGTAATGACGAATAAAAAGACAGTCAACCCTTATGCAAACGGTACGTCACAGCGCTCGCCCGTCTGAGACTGGAATCTGTATGTTAATATGTTACCCATGTTATGATTTGTCATTTTGGTTCTTCTAAAGCTTTTTGCACTAAGTATTATTGCTAGAAATGCCAAACCCTTTCTCTGTGGTTTTCAAGGCCTTTCTTTAACATTTCTGTGGATCGTTCCAAGGGGATTCCCTGAATGGAATTGTTTGCAATTAGATGGTGAACCATCATGTCTAATTGTGGCTATCCTCCACTACATACAGTCTCAATAATATTAGTAATAATGTATACCTATTTATTATTTCAGGCCTAGGCAGTTTTTGTGTCTGATGAGGGATATTTTACATACATACAGCAGATTCTGAGGACCGGCAAGCTTTACTGTAATGGGTATTATGGCACTCAGAGGTTTGTGGTTAATAATACACTTCAGGAAACTCCAAAGCAAAGTTTGTACAGGGATGTTATATATATATATATATATATATATATATATATATATATATATATATATATATGAACAGATTAACGATTGTCTTTATATAATAAATTGAGAGATACAGTAGCAGCAGGTTTGGAAATGTCTACTGCTTGGGGTGTTGGGTTAATGTGGCCCAGTGATGTCCCGTATGGTGCAGTAGAAGCCTTTCCTATGAAGAAAGTCTAGTCAAATTTGGAGAAAAAGTTTTAGTTTTTCTCTAGAATTTATCTAGCATTCTATATATCCCCCATGACAGTTTTTGTTATTTCTAAACAGCTTTGTAATTAAGGATGATAAAAAAGATATAACATTTAATAGCAAACTTAAGCAAGTAAGGCAGCACAGTAGTAAGAGTTTGCTGGCCATTTAATACACAGCCATCATTCTGTCAGCTTTAGCATGCTAACGCTCGTATATTAAACAAAAACATTTGACAGTCCCCGGTTGGTTTAGTGAAGAGCGGAACAGACAGATAGGAATACAGGATGGGGCGAATAAACGACCCCTCCCCCACCAGTCCGTGACCTTTCACCCTCGACCTGTAGGCGATCAATAAACCCCTTGGAGAGGCAGTAAGTCTTCCACGGGCCTGTGGCCTGCAGTCTCGCCTCAGAGATCCCCCTGACAGCGGGACAGCAGCTCCGGTCACACGCGATTAACCCAGCGCAGCCGCGGGCTGGCCTGCCTCCCATAGGCCAGCCACAGCACGCTTTAATTGTTGTTATTTCCATGATAAATGGGAGTGGGGAGGGAGTCGGGGGCTGGCCGCTTTCGCATCGTAGGAAAGTTGGGCGATGGATGCAGCCGTCTGATTTTTTATTTATTTATCTTCTTTCCGGTTTGGGGGGTGGGAGCGGGGGGTGCGTGGGGAGAAGACTTGGCACATGGATGAATAATGAAACAGCGCTTCAGCTGGAAGTGTCTGCCGTTGCCTTCGAGTGAGCCTTTCTTCCCACCCGGTACAGAAATTGAGAAGCCGTCAAGGAAGCTTCCGGAGGCTGAGGTCTGTCAGGTCCCTCCCTAAGTGCACCGCGCTCTATCTTTTGCTCGTTCTCCGCGCTCGCCGTGTTATTGGGCCTGACAGCAGTTTCCCTACGACCAGTACACACTGACGGCATCACTCCAAAGCACATTACAAACGAGCAATTGACAGGAGCGAATACCCATCGCCCGTCTACTGTTCATTACCGTTACTATGTCTTCATTTTACTTGTGCGTGTGTGCTAAAGCTCAACGTTAGTCACAGATTTCTCAGGAGCGTATGAAAGGGTCATGTTCGATATGCCAGTGCAGTCGGATGCTCTTCGGTCATGATCGTACGTGCTCGGCCAAACAAGCTCTTTTCTTTTGTGTAATTTTATTAAAGCTTTGCGCAGAGCGCTTTCAGTTCATGCGTTGATTTCTTTGGTCAACTGACGGTTCTTTTTCTTGATTCTCTCAAATGAAAATGAAATGGAGTGCTTTTAACGTGTGACAGGCGTCTGATTTAACGTCTTTTTTTTGTGTCGTCTAGGCTGGAAGTTGAATCCAGTAGTGGGTGCCGTGTACAGCCCAGAATTCTATGCAGGTATGGAAAATAAAGAATCAGTGTTTTCTTTTTTATATATTGTATGTTTTATCTCTATTTTCTATCTTGCAGATTGTTTTATTTTCTGTGTTCATTGGATTGGTTTGGCAGTTTGATCCCCCTTCCTCAGATTCCTTTATCTCTTATAAATCTCTTTCATTTTAAGTCTTTTTTAAGTCTTTGGCCTGAGTTAAACTTCAGTGCACTTTGTCCTGATTTTTTTTCCCCCCCGCAAGAACTCTTGAGTTTTTTTCCTCACACTACTCACATTGTTAGTTCAGCTGTAGCTGACATGCACAGTGAAAAAAAATGTGAAAAAAAAAAAAAAGGCTTTCCTCCATGTAATTTTTCAGTGTTTTCAAAATTCTGAGCAGTCCATGTCAGGAATCTTTCGTCTCCACTGCTTTTACACAAAAAAAGTTGTGTTTCGTCTCTATATTGATATTCGCCTTCTGGACTGTAGTTGAACAGAAGTCTGTAGTTATCCTGAGATGCACACATACACACTAGGTATAGTTGGCTCTGCCTAGGCACACTGCAGTGCTGCGCTGCTGGTTTTGCACTGCTCTCCTTCAGGGGCAAATCTCCCAGCTCTGGGTAAAAATGCGGCGCAAGTCCATGCACATGTGAAGCTCCCAGCACTTACCCGAGCGATGTGTGCAGCATTTCAATCAGCAGCCTCCCATAGGCTAGCAGCTGAGTGAGGAATCCTGCAGCAAGCTCACACCTGTGCTTTTAATTATTTCCACAAGGCTGGACGGGGCCTGGTAAAACGCTTACCGAGAAAGGCCTAAACGCCTAGCGCTCGACGGGCTAACTGTGGCTAATGAGGAGACAGACTGGAGGGGATGGGTCAGCATGGATTTTGATTTTTTTTTTTTTGTCTGATAAGCGGTGAAACAGAAGAATCCACGCCAGGTTTTGGGGAAGTTAAATTAGAAATGGTTGCTGGAGGCAGGTTTTTGTTGCTGTTTTTTTATTTTAAGGAGGTGGGGTTTGGGCGATGTGCTGGCGTTCCCCGTGTTTTAGAGCACAGCGGCCCAGAACGCTATTTAAAAACCGCTCTCAAGCTGAATTCCTCCTAAGCGGGCTCTGGCATCGCCTGCGATGCCTGGCAGGCGGCGCTGAGAGTTTATTCCGATCCCAGGTGGTGGCCTCCCGCTCCGCACCGACGCGAAGAGAAGCGCCGTGATGCTGGCTCGCTTACACCCTGCCACACAAAACTCTTCAACAAAATACAAACGTCTGAAAACATTCCCTTTTTTTTTTGCAAATCTTGCAGGTCTGAATGGAAGACTGTATTGCAGGTTTTAAAAACACGTTTTATTTTTTCGGTATTTTACCAAATGCTTTCTAAGTATATAGGGGCTTCCAGAAACATCCTCCATTTTGGCTCTGGTTGAGAGCCCTGTGTGGAAACTGGATTAAAAGGGCAGGTCTCCTTTATTTTTGCTTCGCGTGTCTGAGAAGCAGCCGACCTTGACCACTCTGGGCCTGACCTTCCTCTTACCCATTATTATCCTCCCCATTATGGTGAAAAATATCCCGATTTTATGATAATAGGAACAATGTGGAAAAATGGGGGGCGGGGGGGAGACGGAACAAAATCTCATTGTCTCCTCTCGCAAGGTCACGGAAGGTGGCTGAAATATATTTTGCAAATTGAAATCAATATTTTCCATTTCTCCAAACGGTCATTTTCCTAATTCGCCGCTCATTCTGTTAATTACAAAATGCCGCATTATCGATTCTCTTTTGTCTCACCTTTCAAGTCTCCCTAAACATCTCCACATCCCACTCAGCGATGAATGCCTAGACCCCATTTCTTTTTCATTCTTTTATTTACTCTGATAAGTACAATTATAATTAGCACTTCATTAACACACCGCGACTGTGCACAATGCAGAGAAAAATGGCTTTTGGCCGCTAAGCACCCAGTCGACTGATATTGGCAAGTTGCTTATTGGAAAGTTGATATATTGGCAAGAAAGCTGTAAAAAAAAAAAAATGTATGAGTCCAGGTTTCGCAGTCTTAACGCGGTGAACGTGGGCACGCGGCAGAAACTGAGCTGCCGAATTCCACCGTCCGGCTCGTCCACTCTGTCCTCCATTTTGTTGGATTTTGCTTCAGAACCATAATTTGTGAATTATGGGTCAGCCATTTTGTTTCTCGTTACCTTCTCGTTTCTCGTTACCCAGTCTTTCATTACAACTCTTTATTTTGTATCATTATAATGTTATTTGAGTTATATTTAATTGACTACTTTTATCCTGAGCAATTTTCATTTATATTTCAAAATCTGTTTTTACATACTCTCCGTTTATGCGGATGGACGTTTGCTAGTATGGTTGAGTATGTTGCCCGTGGGTACAATCAACGCCCCACCTGATATCGAATTTACAGCCTACTATACCGCCTCCCTCTCATCCCCTGCTTCCCCTACATTACATTTTATTCATTTTCTCAACAACTTTTGTCCACCTTTTTCTGTATTGCCAAATTAAATTTGTCAGCGCAGCCCATCGTTAAATTGTCCTCTATCGATTATGGAAGGAGTACCTTTATTGTGGTTGTTTCATGTCCACTGAATAATGGTACAATAATATAATAATAAATTATGATGAATGCAGTTGTGAGAGGCAATTATGGGAGCCAAGAACAAGCCAGGCAATCTTCAAGCCAAGTAGGTGGATGTTTTAGTAACTGTACAGGAAAGAGCAGTGGGCAAAGATGAAGATAAAAAACACATTAGAGGTGGTAGGCTGTCTAATTAGAATAATGTTAAGAAAGAAGAAAAGTTTCCGATTACATTTTTCGACTTTGTGAATATATATGCAGAACATGAAACGGATATAATTACAAAGCTGGTGTTTGGTGCTTGCTGGAAATGATGGCAGTTATTATCAACTGTGTGTTTCGAGATGCTTCTATGTCAACAGTGATTTTTCTTGGCTGAAGATTTTTTGTTGTTTGTAGGTCCTTATACCTGCCATTTTCTGTCAAGCTGTGGAATCTCAAGTCATATAATACCTTGAAAATGTCAGTACTGCAGATATTGTGACAACTCCATGCCCCATCTTTGTTGCTCTATGGATGCATGCAACAATAAGTATAATATTATAAAACAAATTATATATGCCTCTGATCTTGTCTGATCCGTCTTTAATTACCAAGTAGTTTTACTTGCTTCTCAAAACATTTTGTGCTGTGCTACCCATTCAACTATTGTTTTAATGGGTGCTGTAGATGAGTGTTTAAGCCTGAAGAATTTTACACAAAGCGTAGCACTGTTAATTAGCCAGGGAAAAGTGGAAATGGACCGCGTTTTATGTAAGATAAACCAAACCCCTTCTGAGGGTGAGGATTAAAATAAGGAAATAAAGAACTAAAACACCCTAAAGATGAAAAACAATGATTTTGTAATTAGATGGGTTGGATCACAACCAAACAAAAAAAAAAAAAAGAAGCCAGTGTTTCCCTGGTTAATCCTTTTCTTCTCCTTAATTTACAAACTCTTTACTTTGAAATTCCTTTTTAACGAGCACCCCGAACGAGAAATGTCCATTTGCTGGTTTAATAGCTTCGCTCGAGAATCGCGGTGGGTTTCGATTTTGATTTTCTGCCCCCCCCCCCCGTTTGTTTGTCTTGGTTTCTTGCTGAGTGATCTCAGCCCGTATAGATTGGCGGCTGAAATGCAGGACGTGTTTATGTAAGCGGAGCGCGTGCTCCCGATGCCCCCTTCGCTGACGGCCGTTTGCCTTGGCAGCGGACGGGAAACCTTACCCTCCCCCGCGGAGAGGCCTCGCACGTCTAACAGCCGCGCGGGTGAGCAGAGGTGTGCGGCAGCCACGGGCGGACGCGGCGTGCCATCAGAGCGCATTAGCGCCCCGGCGTATTGATACGCTACGGCTTATCGACACGTTGGGCTGAGACTGAAGCCGGCCCGCTGCTTTAAAATGGAGCCCGCGCGCTAACGCCGGAAGAGCGCCCTCTGCCGTGTCCTGGCGTGAAACACACGAACCGCCTCTGGTCCCAGAGAAGGCTCCCTCTTCACATTGACTGACATTGACTCTTTTCTGAAGACTCACATCTCATAACGCTCACAAGGCTGATGAGAGAGTACATACACAGTAAAGTGTCCAGTGTTATTCAGCTCTAACAGAGCTGCCTGTGAGGTAGCAAGCCCAGACAGCTGTTCGGCACATGAGCTCTCCCTCCGTTAAAGGCACTGCCACGGCCCGAGGGCAATGCACAGACCGCACTCTACCGTACCCTCCCCTTCTCCCTGCCGTAACCTCAACCAACCTGTAGCCCTGTCTCTTCTCTCACATAAAACAACAAACGCCCTCCACCGCTATAGCAGAAACGCCTCAGACGACCTGCAGCCATGTCTATTACATGGAATAAATAAAGAAGTGCATTCAATGAATTATTTTTTCAAAAGAAATGCCTCACGGCGAAAGGTAAGGAAAATTATGCCTTTGCAACTCTCCCTTTTGTACACTACAGCAAGGAGAGAAAGAGCAGGAGACGACCTCTGACCTCCCGGCCTGACGCTTGTTTTTATGCGGTCGGCGGAACGGAGGAATGCGCTGTTGGGAAAGGAACCTAAAGGAAGCGAGCTTTTCTGTTGCGTAATTTAAAGCGCGTGTAAGACACAATGCAGCTGAATAAGTGATACCCGGAGCTTTGTGAGTCATTCGGCGCGGCATGGCGCTTAAAGACAAAGGGCTGGATTCAGTCGCCGTTTTTCGCTCGTGGACGGCCCCTGTGGTCTGGTGTCGAGTCAAGGCTGCGCCGGTGCCGGCTGGCAGCGGTTGGCAGCCCCTCGAGGCGATGCGTAATTGGCCGCGATGGAACCCTGGAAGGGAGGGACTCGACGAGCCAGGATGACTGTGTCTCTTTGCTCCGTAGCGTCCCCAATCGCCAACTGGCCTCCCACAAGCTGCTAATGAAGAGCCGTCCTCCAGCCCACGTCCATACGAGCTCGACTCGTGGATGAAAACAAGCAGCAGCTTGACATGGAGTGTGTTGTAGGAGAGCATGTGCTTTTTGGCGTTCTCCCCAATGGATAGCAGTAAATAGAACTGGGCATTCAAAATTGTGAAGAAAAAAGCCGTCTATGTAGCTTACATATAGAAACCATACGTATATGGATTTAATTTTATAAGTACAGTTTCTATTGGAAGTATTCTATTTGTAATAATTTTCATTAGATGTGGCCTCAAGCTTCATGTTTGCCCTGAGTGGGAGGGGAGTGTATCGACAAACTTTTCAACCCATTGGACACAGCGAGCTGGATAACTGCACTATGTAATCTGGAGCAGGAACCCTTTTTACTTCAGTCCATGTTCTAGTTGTATGAGGGTTCCAGGTTTTACTTGGTGCACTTATCCAGCTAACCAGCTAATCCTGCTTCGTGAAACAGGGCCATGGACATTAACACAGAGCAGCTATGATGACATCATCAAAAGTGGACTTATTGGGGCCGTGAGCTCAGTCTCCTTCCGTTCTGCAGTTCTCCCGCTTGGCAGGAGTTCATCTCCGCCTCCCCGCGGGGCCGTGCCCTGTAATTAGTGCCCGCTCTGACCCCTCTGCGTCTCAGGATTAGCCGTAACGCGGGTCAGAGGGCAGCGCTTCTCCGCACGTCCACCCTGGAAAAGCTACGCGCAGACATTTTAAAACCTGCAAACTGTGCTCAGAATGTCAATTCAGTCACAGGAACATTCGGTATTAACTCTGTAAACCTTTTTCTGCAATTTGCCGAGTGGATTTTTGAGAATGCTGAAGATAACTTCACTGTCACACTTTCTTTATATGCAAGCCAACACTTGCTTTTAGTTACTAACACTTGCTTTTAATTAGTAACGCTTGCTTTTAGTTACTAACACTTGCTTTTAATTACTAACACTTGCTTTTAGTTACTAACACTTGCTTTTAATTACTAACACTTGCTTTGAGTTGTGAGTTGGGATAAATGTTGGTTGAATTCAGGCGTCAAGGTATGGAGTAGGCATTGTTTGGCAGCTATCTTCCGTAAAAAGAGAAAAGCTGCATGTGGAAGGTTGTTTTAATTATTTAATATTGTTTATTAATGAACTGTCTCTTACATATCTGGATCAGTTAGGATGGAAATTCCTTTCGATGAAATGAAGGTCTGACTCATCCACATGCCATAATACAAATTTTCTGGTGAATGTACAGATGTGTTTGTGCGAATTTCCCATGGAAGTGTAATATTGGAATTGCAATACCATGCTAATTACAAAATGATCATAAAAGAGTGATAATGTGGTAATTGAATGTGATAATTCATGCTGACTCAATAATCAGAGCCATTATATTGCAGGTGGAGTCAACTGTACGGAAACGGTATAAATTTAATTTGCATTCATCTATTTCCCTGGGCGCAAAAGTGAATGAATGCTCATGAAGTGCTGGCGATGCTTCAACATTTGGATGAAATGGAGTTAAATACAGATACAAATAGCCTGCAAATTATTAAACATTTTAATAAAAAACCAACAGGAATTATTGCATTTAATCATAGCACTTTAGCAATGTAATTACGCAGATTAATTACAGTGTTTAAAATGTAAAAGTTTAAAAGCACCCCATGGCCAATACAAAATGGCGTCCATTCTGCTGTTAAACAGGCATCGTTGAGCTATTGCTGCTGCTCTTTCTGTTCTAGTGGAAAAAAAGTTCACTAAATGTTCACTTTTTCTAACGCAAAACTATTTTGTCTGCATAAGAATAAAAAAAAGAGTAAAACTTGGATTAATCTGTGCCACTACTATCATAATACTCTCCATTTCCTATGCGGGTACGCCTCCTCTCTTAGGTTGCAGTATAATCTTCTTAAGAGACCAGCTCTTATGAGCTTTTGGGACCCCCGAAAACATTGCTTCCTTTTTAGTTCTCAAGATATTACTTTCCGAGGAACATCCACAAGGCGGACATTGATCCTCCGTTGAGACTCTAAGCATTTTTCGCTCTGAAATTAAAACGATAAACTAGCCTAACCTTGGGGCCGATGCCCTGGCTCGGGCCAGCCAACAGTAATACACAGACACGACGCTACTGAAAGTGAGAGAGGCGTTTATTTCCCCACGAAATCCCAGGGTGGGTTTGAATGTTAAAATCCTTTAAACACAGTGCCTAATTTTCCCCCTAAGTGGTAGGAGACTGTGTTTGAAAAACAAGGCATTTCAGGAGAAACAAATCTTTCTTACTTACTTATTTTTCTGCACTTTGTTCCTGTATACTGGCTCTTATTTAGTCCAGTCAGACTGGGTTTTTGATAGAGGCCATTTTGTTTCCTATATGTTAAGGGTTTTATCCAGGTCATCCATAGAGGCTTCAATGACTGCTCAATGTATAATGCTCTTTTCTATTGTGTTGCCTGAATGACCTGCAAGGAAACGCATACGTGTACAGGTTAACATGCTCTCACTTGCACAGGCAAACTTGTGATTAGAATGTAATGAAATGGCACGCGGTCTCATTTCATTCTGATTGTTTACATTACCCAAAACTGGTGGGAAGGTGGTCTCATTTTATTAGGTAGTACAGAAGTGACCGTCTGTGGCAAAGATAGAGCAAATTACTACACACACTGCACTTTTTAACGTGACTATTTTAATTGTGGAGTGTTTTTCAGCAATAAAAAGCACCCAGCCAAACGCGGGCTTCGAACTCCTGAAGGACTGCCGGACTTTTTAAACGCTGAGCGCTTTTGACTTTCCGAGCAATCAGCTGATTTAGCGGAAGTCACTTACCGCACTTTCGCATCTGCAAGCAGGTACAGCCCCCCCCCCCCCCCCCCCCCCGTACGAAGCGCTCGATTAATCAGCGGCCATGTCACGCTCCCCTCACTCCTGTCACCGTGCGGGGCAGTAATTAATCACAGAGCTCTGAACCCGCCGCCCGCAGCGGCCGGGCCTCGTCCGCGGCGGCTCAAATAAATAAATAAAGGGCCGGTAGCGCATTAAGAGGCGGGCCGAGAGGGGGCAGGGCGACGGCTTTTAAACGCAGTTCATCGTAATCATTTTAGCCAAGCGTTTTTCCTTCGCGCCGGAAAGGCGGCGTATTGGCCGTGTTTCGGGCGGGGCGGGGGGGACGTATAGCGTATTATCGGACGGAACTGCGTTCTGCGGGTCCGCCGGCCGTCGCCGTGTGTCAAAGGCGCAGATTGCATCACGGGGGCGGCCAATGAGAAACGAGCGCGGCACGTGCCGAGAGATGATTAAACATGAACATTAATTACGCGCCTTTCGCCCGGGCCGTTTCGGGGGGGAAAGGAGTGTGTTCGGCGTGTGATAAAGCGCGGGGATGATTCATCTTCTGAGGACAAAACGGCAAACGCGGAATGTGTGGCAGACATCTTGTGGAATGTTTTTAACCCCTGAACAAAGAGACGCACTGAAATATCAAAGTCCACCCCCTCCCCCACCCCCACCCATATGTGGGTGGGAATGTGATTTTAAAAGGCTTCCTCACAACAAAAAGCCTACATTATCTACCTTCCCGTGGGCAATAAACGTATAACCCAATCATTTACTAGGATTATTCAGAAACAATGAAAAAGAACAAAGGGCCTTCAGAAACAGTCAGCAGATCTAATTTTGGCCAGTTGCAGGAGCCTTACCGTTATTGCAGGACGTGCGTACGGACACTTGGTTACCTTTTAGAAAGTTTTCAAACCCGCCCTGGGTTTGTGGAAGTGTCCCTGAGCAAGACTAACCCCCAAATGCTCCTGGTGAGCTGGTTGGTGCCTTGCATGGCAGCCAATCGCCATTTGTGTGTGAGTGTGTGTATGAATGGGTGAATTAGAAGTATCAATCGTACAGAGTTTTGGATAAAATATATATATTTTTTACAATTATTTATTCCCTGATGATCCTTCAAACCAATGTTTATGTTTATTACAATATTAGTGCATGAGACTCAATGGAATGCAATGTAGGTTTCCAGAGTAGCTGGTGTATCCTGCTCTTCTCCTTTATTTAACTCAAACCCTCTGTGGATGGCGTGTCAGATTATTTTCAATTCCTTTTCAAATTGCAAACCCCGAATGTAAATCATTTTATTTTGAAGTGGTAGCGTTTAAAGTGGGACGAGCAGGTTTAATTTAGATCCACTTACCAAAACTAATTAAACGCCTTCGATTACCGGCGCACCGTATGAAATTAATATCTTAAATGCTTCACAAAGTGGACGTATTTGAGATTTACAGGGGGGGCACGTGAGGTCAGGGGAGGGAAGGGGTGGTCTTTAATCTTCCGCCATTGATTGAGCACCTCTTGATGAGACGTGCGAGCCATCGCTCTGGAAAGCGTGAAGGCGCAATCACCAAACAAATGAGAAAAATAATTACGCCGTAAAGCAGTTGTATACTTTAACGGCTCTGATGGTATGCCTCCAGTTGGATTCAGCATCTGCTCTGCTTAAATCTCTCCTACAGCGCTGAAACTTTTCTCCTTTAACGCTGCGCGTTTATACCCGCACGTTCCTCCCCACTGTCATTTCCCATATTTCATTCAGGGTAGAGCAATTTGCTATGCCATGGTGCCGTCCCTTTTTAAATTACAAACATAACTTGTTTATCCTGGAAATATAATATTAATGCGCAATACCGTGGTCCTCACAATTATTTAATTAATTTAGTCATATTTCCCATTTTGACACATCGAGACACAAGTTTGCACACATGCAAATGTGTTGCGCAAGGCATTTTCAGATATATGCAAAACTCAGGTCAACTCTTTCATAAAGCAGTCTCATATTTTTCTGTTATAAAACATGGGTAAAGTCTGGTCATTAGCAAGGTTATACGTCCAAAGCGTCTGCTTGCAGACATTCAATAAGATAGCTCCTGTATTAGAAGCAGGTTCAAATACTTGTTTCGACGCCCTGTCGACACCACTGTATCAGAATTATTTCCCACATTATCCTATAACATATCAGTAAAATGTGTTCTGTATACAATCTCAGGAATGCACGGGAGGATTTTTTAATTTAGGTGTATTTCAAATATGTATTTGACCCATGTCTGGCCTGCGGAGATCAGAAGCTTCAAGTAGTCGGAAGAGATGCTGAGTTCTGAAGTTCTGAACTGCAGGAGCGGCGGTACTGGTGTGACTAATGACACAAATTAATTACTGTGTTGACCTCTGACCCCCCCCAAGCCTCTTACCCAAGCTGTTGCACAGGCACTATTCCACGTCTCAGTTCTTATTTCACGTTTAAATGCCGATAAATACATGTCTCATGCATAATTGAAGTATAAAATGCCAGCCTTCCCTCAAATTGCTCTCTGATTAAGTTGTCTCAAGTGTCATTAGCATACAGGTGGTCAGCACCCTGCTGAGGTTAACTCACTCAAAATGGGATATTTCTTGCCTTGACTCATGTGTTATGATTAGTTTTGCTTTGTGACGGATTTATGGAACGTTGAAGTGCTATCAATATTGATTTACTGAACAACTGGTGGCCGAGTTAAGCGTATAAAGTCCTGAAGGCATATCATTTTGCATATAAATAAATGCATTACTTATATGCAAGTGTCAACTATGGAATACAAAATCTTTCAAAGGGATCTTTAGCTTTTGTCGTGAGCATGGGAACCAGTTTTTTTTCTTTGATACAATAAACCAAGGCCACATTTCCTTGCTGTGCAAAACTGTATTTGAGTGTATGTCTAAAGATCAGTTTAATGCCATATACTATACCTTTATACAGTAGTTATCAGGCGCTTTGTTGGTTCAAACATCGTTTTACTCTTTGACTGTGCTGGTAGAAGCAACAAGAAAAAAAGTAAAAGTATTCATAAGAAATGAATATAGCTACTGAGCTGCTATTACCCTGCACCTTTTGACAGGGTGAGTGAATCAAATTTAGTGTGAATAAAAACTGGTAACGGTCTCTCTCCCTCTCTCTCTCCCCCTCTCTCCCTCTCTCTCTCCCCCTCTCTCTCTCCCTCTCTCCCTCTCTCCCTCTCTCCCTCTCCCTCTCTCCCTCTCTCTCCCCCTGCATTTGTTCTGGACAGTTCCAGGCTTTCCGTATCCGACGGCGACCGCTGCAGCCGCATACAGAGGGGCGCATCTACGAGGCCGGGGGCGCACCGTCTACAACACGTTCCGCGCAGCGGCCCCGCCGCCCCCCATCCCGGCGTACGGCGGGTGAGCGCGAAAAACCGCCGCAGTGTCCCCCGCCTGCTCCCCTCCAGCCACAGCCACAACCTCAGACACAGCCACAGCCACACCCTCAGGCCCAGGAACCCGGGGCTTCTCTCTGCAGTGCGTGCTGCATGCCAGCCGAAACCCCAACACAGCATGCCACCAATCAGAGCGCCTCCAGAGAAAAGTGCGCCCTCCCACTCCCTGCGCAAAACAAAATGGGATGAGAAATGACTGTCATTTGTACTGTCATGGTTTGGTGGCTCTCAGCATCTTTAAAGTCACACGTCGTGATGAAGCTTCGCTCCCCCGTCTGACGGGGAATGCTATAGGACATGGAAAAGCCATGAACGATCCCCAGGATTGCTGTAATTGTTTGGGGGGTTTTTTCATGTTAATGACTTGTAAGTATCTGGCACTTAAGGAGGCTGGCTGGAGCTCATTTTCTTTCTTTTTTTTATTCTTGTTAAATTACCCTCTTTAAATTTTTGGTAAATAGAGGCGTACTTGTAGGTTATTTTCAGTTGAACCCCCTTGAAACCTTACAATTCACTGGATGAAGTGGTAATTTGACCAGCAGGGAACCCACATTTGAACCATTAAGCATTATTTCAAGCAAGGACATATTTATATAAGAGACTGATTTTTTCAGATGGGAATATTGTCCATACACTGGAATCTAAAAATAATTAGGCTGAACTTCAGGTCAAGGCTTGTTACAAAGAATACTACGCGGATAGAGGAAATATAGTTCAAAAGACAACAGTATTAAGAGCGGCAGACAGGCAGCCATGGAAACCCTTTGCGTAACATGTCAAAGCCATTATGGGTTACATCCTCCTGTGCAAGTCCCTAATATGCCTGTCGCAGCGCATGCTGATTGAAGAGGGGACAAATGACGTTTGGGACCTTTAATCTAGCACCAGAGGGAAATCTTTGAGCAGATTAGTGAAGTGAATGGCAATAGGCTTCTGCAGTTTGGAGGGCTTTACTTTTCTGCAGGACTGTACGGGGGCTTGCTGCTTGGCAGCCCGGGATAAAAGCTGCTGCTAAGCAAGAAGTACCAATGATAATATCAATAAGTACAGAGTAAGCAGTTTATACTGCACCTGTAAAGGTTCCATTTATTGTATCGGGAGGGATCCATGTGAAATATTGACACTAACCAGTCTTCAGGTGCACTGTGTTGAGTTTATAGGCTAGTTTGAAACATGACTGTATATATTGTCCTCCGATGGGCTGTTAAATACATGTAGGGACCAAATATCAAAGTAAAATCATATCTTATGTGTGACGGACATAAACAACTAACAAAAAAGAGATCCATTATTTAAATACAAAGTAAGATTTAATACGCAGAGGTGAAATTTTGAGATGAAGCTTAAACATGGAAGATGGTATGTGAACGTATGAATATTTTAGTAACGCAGATAATTTCAGATTTGTTGTTGTTGAGGACATGCCACAGCATTCCTGTAGTTATTTCCATAACATGCAGGACAGCGAATGGCATGATAGCCTGCCTTTAAGTAGGTTTTTTCAACATTTTAAGTCTGTGTTCTAGAACTGCTTTAATAACCTGTAGTGTTTTTACATCAGCATTATAATGTTCAGTGAAGAACCTTAAAGAGTTAATAGAAAAACAGAGAGATAAATAGTCCAAATGGTGCCTGAATGAACAGTTCTGTTCTGATCCATTGAGCACTCCTGGGTCTGTAGCCATATCGGTATCTATATTTTAAAGGCTGCCCTGACTACAGGGAAACACTGATAAGTTGGGACGTGGCTTGCCACACACAGAGATACAGAGATATGTCTTTTAGCGAATCCCCCCAGTCGTCATTCTCAGAAGACCCCGCCCCCTCTCAGCTCTGACAAATCCCCAGCCTCCTTCTCCCTCGGATTTGAGGAGTGCCCGTCATGTCTTCCCGTTTCTCAATTCCTGGGTTCTATTTTATTCATTTCTTTTCTGATATTTCTGGTGGAACTAATCTTGCAAGAAAAGTATGTGGTAACTGGTAGTGCTTGCATGTGGGACATGGACTAATATGAATGTTTTTTGTTTTGTTTTGTTTTTGTGTGTGTGTATATGTTTGCATCTTTACAGTGTTGTATACCAGGATGGATTTTATGGGACAGATATTTATGTAAGTATGAACTGATCTGCATGCTGATCTCGAACACATACCTTGAACCCTCCCACCCAACCCTCTCATGCCCCTTGAGTGTTTTTACTCACGTTTAACATAACCTCCTGAAACCTTATGATTCCTAATATAACGTTTCATAATTCCTTCTTTTTTTGTTTTTGTTTACATAATACTAGTCTTGGATGACAAAAACATGTTGCCGTGTATTCTGTTTCCGGAATTATCCATTTGTTTTTGTTAAATGTCCCTTGTAGTGTAGGTTTCAGCATGGTAGAATATATGGCTCTTGAAATGAAGACCTAATGTCCCTTATTGGGGGACAAGGATGATTGACAGGAGGATAGTAATAATAATAAGAAGAAGAAGAAGAAGAAGAATTTGTGTACCTAGAGTATACAGTACTGTGCAAACAGTATGTAAAAATAAATAATGAAATGAAGTTTTTTTTAATGTACTGTAAAGAGCAGTGAACCGTTAAAAACGAAATCAATGCAATATTTGTTGTGGCCACCATTTGTCTTTCAAACTGCATCAGTTATCTGACAGTAGGTACATTATCCAGCAATTTTATCCAGCAGTACCGCTGGTAGGTTTTCCAAAATTTTTTGAGAACTTGCCACAGTTCTTCTGCAGACTTTGGCTTTCTCTCTTGCTTCTGGCTCTCTAGGTAATCCCAGGCAGCCTCAAGTTTTTATTAGAAAAGTGGTCTATTACTTAACATGTGACTTAAGTAACAAAATGCATACGTTTCTGTGTAACATTTCATTTTTTGCTCTTTTCTACTGACACCCTAATGCAGAAAAAAAATAAATAAATAAACATCTAAGATCCAAATTCCTATGAAAGAAATGTGGGGTACCTAATCCCAGTACTGTACATCTCTCTCAGATAACACAGTAATAAATCCAGGGAAAATGTTTGAACAGACCAAGTGTGTCTTGTCCTCACTCTACTGGTTAAAGGATGGAATCTGTGTGCACAACCAAATACTTTCCCTGGATTTGACTTGCCTCAGAGAGCTGCAGATGCTGTCCAATGGGGAGACTCGTTTCAAGGACCCGGCAGCTTCTGACCATACAGCAGAGACCGTGAATGAAAGCAAGGGCTGATATTTTTCAGACCCTGAAAAACATTATTTACATAGAAGTATATACCCTGGGGCTGTTTTAATGCCATGGCCAGGGTTTATCAATAACAGACAGCCTCACCGTCACTATGTTTCCATGGCACTGACTATACCTAAGTGTATAAATAGCTCTGTGTGAACCATAATGTGGAGGGAACACCAGCATGGGCACACACAAGCCTTTTACTTTCAGTCGATGACCAGTAAAATCTTAAAACCAGCTCAAACTGTTATGCAGCGGTACGGTCGATTTGGGAGAAAGTGCCGGTGTTTCCCTGTCGTATTTCGTGGTGAAAATAAATGTGCTTTCAGTTAAAAAGCTGCCACATGAAAGTCAAGCAGGAGGTGTGGAGCGTAAAGTGCTGATTTGGATAAACTAGTCCCCAGATGGGCAATTAAAGAGCAATTTGTAAAAACCATATAATCAACAGTGTACTATATCAACGCAAAATAGGGTTTCATAAAGTTAAAGATTGAAACGTGAAATATGACTGTGAATTTACGATTATATCTGTAATATAAATGATTACAAGTTTGTTTTTATGACATAGTATAAAATGCAGAGATAAGTCAATTTTGGACATAGTGATTTAGTTTTTATAGTTTTTTAGACATGAAAAATATTGATAAAATCGAACATCAAGCACCCTAGATAATGTTATTTTGTGTGTATGCTTACCTTCTGAACCCACTATCCAGGATTTCATGCAGTTTACACTCAGTGATCACCTTATTAGGTGTATATTAGACTTATTTTTTTGACTTATTGGTCTTCTGCTGCTGTAGTCTACCCACTTAGAGTTTTGACGCGTTGTGTGTTCAGAGATGCTATTCTGCATACCTCTATTGTAATGAGTGGTTATTTTCATTAACGTCACCTTCCTGTGAGCTTCAGCCAGTCTGGCCCTTTTCTATGACCTCTCTCATTAACAAGGCATTTTTGCCCACAGAACTGCTGCTCACTGGATATTTTTTGTTTTTCGCACCATTCTCTGCAAACCCTTGTGTGCGAAAATCAGGAGATCAGCAGTTTCTGAGATACTCAAACCACCCTGTCTGGCACCAGCAATCATTCAAGTCACTTAGTTCACATTTCTTCCCCATTTTCACATGTGGTCTGAACAACAGCTGAACCTCTTGACCACGTCTGCATTCTTTTATGCATTTAGTTGCTGCTACATGATTGGCTGATTAAATATTAGCATTAATAAGCTGGTGTACAGGTCTACCTAATAAATTGCTCACTGAGTGTATATTCGTTAAACTGTCATAAATATATTCCAACTCACAGTATAAATATGGGGAATGGGAAAAAAAAGTAGTCACATGGTTCTGCTTTATTAATTTTAATAATAAAAATACTTATTTTTGTTTCATTGTAGAGTAGTTTATCGAGAGCCAGTCTATGGTAAACAGTTACCCCAGGTATGGACAAGATGGTTGATTGGCACCAAGCGTGGGTTGATGTGGTATCGTACTAACACAATACTATCACAGGGAGATTTGTGCTTTGTGACGTAATGCAGCAGCACTAAAATAAACTCTTTAGACATCTGCTGTTTCCACCCACCGACAGTGGCACACGAAGAACGCAGACACACGCATGTGTGCATGCATAAGTACATACACACACACGCAGCACGCCCGCGGGACTCCTTTCCTCACGGCGGAGTTGTTATTGTGGGCGACGGTGTAGCACAGGGGATGGGTAACTGGGTTGGTCACCCGAGGATTGCAGACTCAATTCATAATTGGGGAAGTGCCATTGTACCCTTGATCAACATACTTAACCTTAATTTCTTTAGTAAATACCAAGCTGTATAAATGGATGTTAAAGGTTACTTTTTGTAAGTAATTCTGCATAAGAGCTTCTACTAAATGGCAGTAATGTAATTTTGTGTGAATGGTATATGTGCCAAGGCTGTAAGGCTGAACCCCTCAGTATGGGTTAGAGTCTGAATTCATTATTGCCTTGGTGTGGAATACTGCCCCACTGGGGCCTAAAAATGGTCCCTTAGGTTAGCTTCATATCGAGGCACCACAGCCTTATTAGTCGTTTTTATTTAACATGAAAGCTAACACCATGGGGCCCTGAAACATTTAGTACATTTTTCGTACAAAAACATAGTTCAATGTGATATTAACAAAAGTAAATGCTGCATGCCTTTGCACACTATTACAAAAAAATAAATGATTAACAGCCAGCCACAGTTACTGTGGTGCTGTCTCCCAAACATTAGTTTACAGTGCAGTCCTTAAGTATTTGGACAGTGGTACAATTTCTGTTCTTTTGGCTCTGTACTCATGCACATTAGATTCAAAATGAAAAGTGAATAATGAGGTTTAAAGACTGTCGCCTTTAATTTGAGGGTATTTACATCCATACTGGATGTTCTGTGTAGGAATTACATCCCTTTTACAGTATACATAGTATACGTCTGTATACATAGTCCCTCCATTTTAGGGGACCAAAAGTACTTGTACAATTGACTGTTTCTGATTATTCACGTGTATTCAATTACTCATTGGATGTGGCTTCATCCCGCAGCAAAGCAGTGATCCCAAATATACACCAATGCTGTCTTTCTTCTTCAAGATGTTCTAAATAGTTTGTTTTGGTAAGCCTATTGTTTGGCCAATGTCTCTGACAGTTTTTTTTCTTATTTCTCAGCCTCATTATGGCTTACCTTGACTTTCATTGGCAAAAATAACGGACTCCAACAGCAATCAAAGGCCTAGAATCAAAACTAGATACTGAAAGAATTCTGATTCACGTACAAAGGAAGTGATTGAATACACTTGACAAATCAGAAACAGATGAGAAGCCAAATGTACAATTACTTTTGGAACCCTAAAATGTAATTCCCACACAGACACCGAAGGGCGACATGGCTCTGGCAGTAAGAGCAGTCGTCTGACAGTCGGAGGGTTGCCGGTTCGATCCCCCGCCTGGGCTGTGTCGAAGTGTCCTTGAGCAAGACACCTAACCCCCAAATGCTCCTGATGTGCTGGTCGGCACCTTGCATGGCAGCCAATCGCCATCGGTGTGTGAGTGTGTGTATGAATGGGTGAATGAGAAGCATCAATTGTACAGCGCTTTGGATAAAGGCGCTATATAAATGCCAACCATTTAGATTACCAGATCTGGTTTTAAATAGCCTGAAATTAAATGTCTTATTCATTCAATGTGCTGGAGTACAAAGCCAGAAATTGCACCACTGTCTACAATTTTGGATACTTTGGATATGTTCCTTAACATATGAACACATTCAATAGCTATCAGTGAGGCACAGGATCCTTTATCCTATTTTACTCAAGTCTATTTCACCGAGCTCGCTGTAGAACAACTGGTCAGCAGCCCCAGAGGATGATGGGAAGGGGGGAGGCGGGGCCTTCACGCTTTGATTGGAATGAGACGGTGTTTTTGGCTACTTATGTGGCGAACCTGTTCTGCCTGTGATTTTGGCATGCTGCGATCTCACTGGCAAGCACTGATGAAATGCCGCGGTCCGTTGGACACGGACCGCTTCTGTTTTTGTTTTACTTTTTTTTCACGGTTTGACAGTCGATGCATCGTTGCACATGATTGGGGCCCTCTGTATGCTTCTGTTTGTCCTGTTTGCTTAATTGAACAGCTGATGTGACCGTTACATATGATGCAATTAACGTTCTGCAAAACAAAAAACAAACCACTGCTTTACATAATTAATGCTGAGTTAACATCTCAAACAAATGCTTTTGAAACTATATTTTGGAGGGTTTTCAACACGACTGTGTTTCAGTTGGTTCATAATTCGAAATATTCATGCGACACATGCTCCTTTAGAACTCAGTTTGTAAGTGCTACATGGTACAAACATTTGTATTTTTGTAACTTGAAAATATATTTTATTTTTTAAAGATATGTTCCTCTTTGGTCAAGAGGACTGCAGACAGCCTTTGAGAAATGTTGAAAACCCCAGAAATATTGTTGCAGAAAGCAAATGGACTAGCCGAACTGGGCATCATTGTGTGTATGTGCATGTGTGTGCGTATGCATGTGTGTGGGTTTGTGTGCGTGCGTGCATATGTGTGAGGGAGTGTGTGTGTGTACATGAGTGCATATTTGTGCATATATGAGTGTGTGCATTTGTATCAGCAGGTGTGTGTGTGTGTTCATATGTGTATTGGTGTATATTCATGTGAGTTTCTGTGCGTATGTGGTATGTATTGGTATATATCCGTGTGAGTTTGTTTGTGTGCGCGTGTGTGCAGTACGTATTTGTGCATATTCATGTGAGTTTGTCCATGCGTGCGTTGCTGCGTGCTCATGTGTGTCTGTGTGTGCTCTGTATTGCAGGGCGGTTATGCTGCCTACAGATATGCCCAGCCTGCTGCCACCGCTGCTGCTGCCTACAGCGACAGGTAAGCCTTCGCCCACACGCACACCCCTCCCGCCCTCACCCCACCCCCCGCTTACGGGTCGCCCAGCCCCGAGTGGCGGCCAGAGCCAGCCACCGACGCGGCCCTTTGATTTATCCTCATAATTCCCTTTCTCCAATCCCAGACCATGGCCGATACCCCGAGCGCAGTAATTGGCAAATTAAATCAATGGAGTTGTCACCGCGGAAACGAAATGGCGAAGCAGCACAGCGGTCAAATTGCGGAGCGACTCCCGGTGATGAGGAGGGGTGGGGGGGGGTGTGTGGAGGGAATTAAGTGAGATGGACTCCACGGTTCTATAAATAAAGAAACGAGAGACAATTAAACAGAACAAAGGGAGGAAATACACTTTGCGGCCGCGATTTGTACTGTTAATGCCTCCATTACATTCGGTGAGTGACACCTCCTCACCAGCACACCCCCCCCCCCCCCCCTCCCACAAAAAAAAAAGCAAGCAAAAAAGCTCTACCCATTTCCTCTAGCCAAAGGTTCTTCATACTCTCCTCTTTCCAGATGGACTAGGGAGACTGGGGGTTCCAACCTGCGCTTGTTCCTTCATACATAATGGCTGTTTTAGAAACTACATTATGGAGCGGAGGGTGGTGCCTTTGATGCCCTCTGACACAACCCTCCCACTGAATTCCACCTTCAGTCACTTCTGTTTGCATGCTAATTTCACCTCTGTGGGTGGCTGGTATTATATTAAGAGTATAGAGAGCAGGGGCAACACTCGCTTGATTAACAGCTCAAAGTCTATCCGTCGCATCTGCCAAAGGGACAGAAGTGTTTAAAAAGAGCGCATTGACATTTTCGGTCTTGCTGACCTACGTCAGAATGAAACAATGCAGGTTCCTGGGCGTGCTTGTAATCCTGTTTTTGAAACGAGACAAGCAGCCAATGAGAATCTAGCAGAGGGACAGGAGCCGCAGCAAATTTCATAAGCTTGTTGCCACCCCCCTCTGTGAAACGGGCGAGAACTGAAGCTGAATATAATGCCATGACCTACATCTGCAAGGCCTTTCCGCTATCTGGGCAGATTCAATATGCAGTTCCACCTTTCTTAGGTACAAGTTTGCAAATGTGTGTTCATGTTGCGTTATAACTATTGATGGTGTGCGATTCAGTGCTTGTGTGTGTGTGTGTGTGTGTGTGTGTGTGTGTGGGGAGAGTGTTGAGTTTGCATTCATTCTGTATTTGCACAGCGTGACACTTCATAGTGTTGCACGGACATCTGCTGTGCACAATTGCATAGTGTGTTGCATTGCATGATGGGAATTTACAGTCCATTTTGTATGCTGCTCTCTGTGAATGAAAGGTGGGTTTACACTGGCCAGTCACCTCAAAGTTGTCATCAGAACCGGCTCTTTATTTCCTGGGTGTGGACTCCTCTTCGCCGTTGAGCTTTAAAACAAAAATACGAGTTCGTTCGTTGCTTTAGAAGAACGTCAGCCGCACTGGTCGTTTTTTAACTGGTGAATGACCCAGTCTGAAGTGATAGTAGCCAACAGGCCTCATCACACGCATCTGTGTTTCATGCATGTTAGACAAAGGCCTGTAAATAATCCTAGTGTGCATGTTGTGTGAGTAGAGGAGGCCTCCGAAAAGTTTTTTTTGTTCTTTATACAAATAAATGTCTGTGTCCTCTGTGTTTTCTACTGCCCCCCCCCCCCCCCCCCCCCCCATTGCATGCCTCATGACTGAAGCAGGACCCTGGGTTTCAGTGGCTGTCAACCTGCATGTAGAGTATCAGTATTAATGTGCATGCGTTCGGCAGGCCTGCAGCAGCACTGGCAAACAGGTGTACGTGGTCCAACCCCAAAGATACTGTGGAGGTATTTATATCTTCCCTGGTCCCCTCTGCAGGCTCAGCAACGGCTCTATAAATACATTTGTTTAAACATAGAGCGGCGTAAATCATCGCCCGCGCAGTTGATTGGCTGCTCAGCTCCTCGCGTTCCCCCTAACCACCTTGATTCCCTTGATCGTCTGAGCAAATGAGAATTGAGCTGTCAGTTGACCTACCTGGCTATATATAGATAAACGTATGATCTTATTTGTTCTTAACAGCACTGCTTTGCCTACTCGCTTTAACGGAGGATGTGTTTATAGGAGAGTTTAATATGTTGCTCGGTGTAATTGATTCGGCTGCTATCGTGGAAGGTTTTGGCATTTGCACTCTTACTGGCTCTAATAGTTGTAATTAGTGCTTTTATGTAGTCTTATAAACTTGCCAGTTGCACTGGTACGACTTGCTCTGCGTGTATTTATGGAAAAGAGAAAGTGTGCTCTTTTCTTTTTTTTGACACTGTAAAATAGCTGTGTTACACCATGGTGTTGTGGTCGGGTGTCACTCACACAAATAGAGCTCAATTCTGACCACTAAGGCAGTGATGGATATTGAGCTTTTGCTCATATAGTCTCTAAGACTTGTAGATAGTGTTGCCATTTTGTTTTATGTGTGACTTTATGGACTTCCTGTGTGTTTTATGCACCGGGAGGGTAGGGACCTGGCAGTATCTGTGTTGTTCACTGTGGTTTTCCTGTACTCCAGTTTGGTGTCTCTGTAGCATCCCTTTGCTCATCTATGTAGTGTGTCATTGCTTGTTTTCCTGTAACTAACAAGCCATGGTTTGTGTAAGTGATACTTTGCAGCTTTGAACATCACATTTAAATATGATTTATGCTATTTTGCTTTTAAACTTATCCCTATGAGAGCAATTTGATGTCACTTTTGGTGGCCACCTTCTTAATTTGACCAATCTTTTATTTAAAACCTCATGGTTCATGGTTACAGTCACTGTCTGGCCAGCATAATATTTATTAGTGATCGATATGTTATTTATTTTGTAGCGGTGAGGAGTATCAGCAGTGTGATGCTTTATAAATGTTAATAACAGTTCCATACGTGTTTATAATGCTTCATTCTTGTCAAAAGCACACAAGTGAATCTAAAATGAGAAAACTTTGGCATTCAACAGATGTTAATTGGAATATAAAAAAAATTGCTGAAAGATTATTGTTTCATTAAAACCTAATTCATGACAGTTAGGAGCAAATTGGTATTCTGAAGTCATAAATCTTTTCATTTCTTTCTTTTTACCTAGACTGGAATAATAGAATTATTAATAACTGTATCAATTATTTGTGAGAAATTAGTCAGCATTGGTGGATTACATTGCAGTGTAATTGCATGGAGGTTTTAATTTAGCTGGTTTGGTTATTTGATCAATTATTTATTTCAGAGAAATTAAATGACTTTTCGGGGTGCAGTCGCTGAAACACTCATTTGGAGAAAAATCTCTTTATTTTGACCTACGAAACAGATTTTAATTTTTTTTGTGATTATTTTAGTTCAATTCTTTATATTTCGTTCACGAAAGCAGTTTAACAGACAGCTGGTTTTTCGTATTCTGTGTCCGTTGGCCTGTGAGCCTGTGCTGATATGAAAGCAATGTGAGTGGAATGGCTTGGCAGGGTTGGTGTGGTACAGATGTACTGGACCCTGTTTGTTGTAAATCCAGTTTGTATTTATATTCACAGTTTGCGTCCTTTGATGGCTGTGCCGTTGTATGGCTGTTACGTGCTCTCTGGGACTTTCCTTCCTGTTCCAGTGGAGTTCAGCATGTGCTCTGTTACGCATGCATTATCTCATACACCCGCTGGAGCCCTTCCTCATACTGTAGCTGCCTATGCTGTGGGCTGCATGCTTGCACTAAGCACTCTTTCTGCGCCAGCAGGCTATGGCTGTGTCGCTGTTAAAGACAAAGGCATTTAAGATGAATAGGAGTTGATTCCATCCAAGCTCAGTCGAGGAGACTATTCATTTCATTTTGACTCTAATGACTGATTTTAATTTCATCGGAATAGAGATGATTGACTGTGGGTTTGTGAAATGACAGTATGACCTAATCTTTTGCTGTTGGGAATGGGTATCTCTGATTTGAAAAAGCTACTATTTAAATGTCTTACTTATAACCTATTTATAAACCTCTTAAAACTGTAGACGTAGAAACCTAGTTAACTTATATTTATCATTTGAAAAAGTGAATCGCAGGTGAAATAAGATCCTAAGAGTCCACTCACCCGGTTATCCATGTTGATCAATGCCAACAGCCAATAAATCAATGATATTTGATTGTGTGCAGGTTATAGTCACTCATTAGCATTTACAATATGTCGTAAAATATAGGGGGAGTAGACTAACTACTTAGCTCAGTCCCTACATGAATCCTTGTATTAATTAATAATTACAAAAAAATGTAATATGATAAAAAAAGAAAACGAAAATTGTTTTTTCATTATTATTTGTAGGTTGTTTGTTGTTTTTTCTTCCCAATCATGGTTTGGCAACTTAAAAAAACTAAATTTATCTAAGTCTAAACATCAAACATAACAATTTTTAATAAGTCTATATTATAAAAAGACTTGTATTTTTGGAACACTTCATCTAACAACCTCAAAGCACTTCGCAGAGTAGCGCAGGGGGAATGAAACCACCAATTTAACACTTGCATCTAATGATACAAAAAGCCAATGAAAGAAAGAATGTGAAGAGGTTTAGTCTGAGGTGACATCAGGTAGGGAGTGAGAAGCGCTGATCTCCTGCTATGAACAGAAAGCCTGGGGCTGCCGGCTGGTAATGCACGGCTCGAGTGCGTGGGCGGGCCCCACGCTCGACTTTCAAATCGGGACTCTGCCAGTGGCTGGCAGCCCTGCAGGGCAACACGCAATTGGCCGTAGTGTCCCCCAGGAAGGGTGGCTTTATTGGGCCGGGATTACGGTGCCTCACCCTGCACCGGCCTGCAAGCCCACCTGCACATGAAGTGTCGTCCTCTGACTCATGTCTTTGGGAGCGTGACTTGAGAACCGTGGTGTGATTGGAAGCGACGGCTGGCATTGCATGAGCGCATGCTTGTCTTCACTCTCCCTGGTCGATAGCGGAGGTTGTGGCAGTGAACACTGAAATATACACACACACACACACACACACAGATGATACAGTAGGGAAAAACTGGCACACTGAACTTCAGCTGGAAAGGTAAGCTGGGCTCAGGTAATTTAACAGCAGAATGACAGTGTCTTTATCTGCTTGCCAGCTTGTCCAATCAGCTGGGGTCTGCAAATGGAACTGCAAAACGCATAACCTTAACCCTGCCTCTGTGCTGTTTAGATGCGGACAATTTCAGCAATGCCAAACTATTGAGCCCAGATACGTGGACATTTTGGAAACTCAACTCAAAGAACTTCAGTTAAACTACATATATTAGAACGTACCTACACACAGAAAATACATTTGTAGTTGTTACCAAGTGAGCTATATGATGAGCCAGGAAAGCAAGACCTCATGTTGATGCAAGTCATTCAAATTAAAAATTTGTACAAAAAAGCAGCGAAATATAATAATTAAATGAGGCTAGTTCTTGTTATTTAAAAATGTGTGATTGGACCAGAGGTGTACTGTACTGCTAAAGCATAGATACTGGTCACTGCCATGTTGCTATGCCAAACAGTGTCTGAGCTAGCTTACTGACAGAGCTGTAATTGCAAGAAAAGCCTGTGGCCCTTGGTGTGCAGACGACTGTACTACTGTATGTATCCACGCTTTCTGCATTTCTCATTCATGAGAAAGCTGCTGTATGAGCACACTGTGTCTGTGGAGATGCCTGTTAGCATTGTGGTTTCAACTATATCAACTCCTGCCCCCTCCCCTCCCTCCCCCACCTCCAGTAAGAAAGATAACATAGGCTGACCCATGTACTCTGCACAGCACTATTTTTTTAATTTATTATATTCATTTTGTTGCTCTTTTTTTTTTCATCATTTCTTTACCTTTCCGTATAAGATCCCAGCATGCCCTCCCCCTCCCCCTCCCTCCCCCCTCCCCCCCATACCTTCCCCACCTGGTGGTATTCTTTTCTTGCGTTTGGTCAGGGCTGTTGTACAGGGAATTCCCTGTTTCTTTTTCTGCTTGTGAGCTGAAGTCCATTTGCCCACTTCCCCCCCCCCCCCCCCCCCCACTCCCGCCGTGTCCCCCCCCCCCCCCTCCCTCCCCCAGCAGATCCTCTCGGCCAGCGAGCGCTGTTGTGAACTCTATCTTCTCTTGCAGAAATCATATCCTCTTCGTTGCAGCAGACGAAATTTCTTGTAACACCTCTTCAGGTAAAAAGAAATAAAATAAATAAATGAATGAATGGTTCACCCTCACACTCTCTCTCTCTCTCTCTCGATATATATATTTTTATAAATCCATGAGGGTGCAAACATTTATTTTCTTGTTTTTTTGTTTTTTATTTTCCTTTTTCTTTTTATTGTATTTATTATTTATTTGTCAGTTAGTGCACCCAGTAGTCAGGGCTTTCTTTTTCAGAGCTGTAAGCAGCTATTATTTATTTAAAGCCCCCTCAGTCAGGTATGTTTTATTTATTTAATTTATTTATTCATTGCTTTTTTTTCCTCAGTGTTTATATATAAACTTATATGGTATATATATTTATATATATATAAATGTAATATATATATATATATAAAAATGAGTGCCGGTGTTTGGCGCATGCATGGAGATACTGTGCGTGACAGATAGTCTCACTCATTCCCTCATCCAGTGCACTTCTCTCATAGGCCTGCATGCTCCCAAGTGATGTCATAAACATACGGGGCAGGAGCCGGAAGGTTCCGCTGTCTCCGCCCCACGTTTATTTCATTATAATTCATTATTCATTTGTAAAGACACTTTTTTACACCTTCCCCTTTCCCCCACTCCCCTGAAAGCCCCTGTCTGCTCCTTCCCCTCCTTCAGAAATATTCCCATTTGATTTTGTTGTTGTTGTTGATGTTGCTGTTTTAGAAACGTGCATTTAAGATAACTAACAGCCTTCTTCTGTTAAGTGACATTGGGGCACTAAGGAGATTATGGGGACGTCTTGTGCAGGGCTGTGGCATCTGTTAATAAAAAATGCTTGTCGCTTTTTTTATATATTGTTTTATTGAGCCTTTCCAATTTTTCAGTTTTATTTATTTTTTGGTGTCAGGATATGTATACCCAAGTTATATAAGATACGTTACTGTGTAAACTTAGAAGTATTAGAAGTACTATTTGGAATGTTCCAGTGAGCTTTTGAATAATCCTTTCTGTATAGTCATAACTGACAGGCTAACTGACTCTGTGCCTTGCCTGAGCATATTTTAAGATATATTTGCAGCATATTTGAAATGGAAGGTAATGTACAAAATTACATTTTGACAGATATGTATTGGAAAGCATTGTGACTAATGACTTTTAAGCAAGCGCAGAAAAGTGCTGTCCACACGATCTGTACAATGAACCCCTCAAGTCAAATTGAATATATCCACACAAGCAATCAAATAGTTATTTTAGAGCTCAACTTCTGTGAAAGCAATGGTAAAATATTGGGAGGGAAATGAAATAAAGTTTTGTTAAATGTATAGTGATTGGATTATGTTTAAATCCTGTAGTATGTTTTTGCGTGTATACAGTGCTTTTCTTGGAAACTTTTGTCAATTGAAGACAATTCCATTGTATCAGCAAATTAAAATATTTGTGTTTTGTGTAATTACAGCAATGCACGTTGTCTGTAATTAATGCATTTAAGAAAATGCTGTTTTAGAAAACAATAGAGACAGGGCTTTGACATTTACGCAGTTAAGCTTATATATTTATAGAGTTACTTCATATAATGCATTAGCTCACTTCTTTTGAGTCGTTTCGTTAGCCATCTTGCTGCCTTCGCTTTGCTACCTAGCCAGACTTCATGGAAAAAAAGGTTCCTCACCTTAAAACAAGCCATGTGTAAAAAAAAAACATGGAAATGGCTGCCAAGAGGTAGAGCGGACTCCCGTTGTCAGCGTTGTGGTGCTCTCTGCTTTCCAGACTGAATCTGCATTATGGAGTCTCACCGAACAGTGAATAATTGGTGTAGCGTTGTTCAGGGAGGGAGGGTTCGGCAGGTATGGGTGAGGTAATCCCGCCTCGTTGCTCAGAAATCTGCCTGTGCCAGGCAGTGTCCTCCGGCACAGTGCTACCAGACAGCAGTGTGAGAGGCAGCATCAGCTGTCTGCTCCCATTTTGTAGGAAATGTCAGGCTAATGTAGGTCTCTCTCCAAATTTGCTCAAGTCTTATAAAAGTTGTTTGGAAGAATGAGTGAAAGTTTAACTGTGTCAGACAGAAGTATCAGTTGGGTTTTGATCGAGGATGTGCGGTGTCTCTTTATTTTGTAGCTTCTGTTTTTTGACTTTGACGTATTGTTAAAAACTCTGAAGAACTGATCTTTACAATCTTATTTTATAGGCTTTGTAGATATCATATTCCTTTTTCAAAAAGGTTGTTTGTGGTAATCTAACATACAGTAACTATCAAAACCAAGGCTGGGTGTTTATCTTGGAAGTCACAGATGTGATGGATTCCGTGATTTTTGCTTTGGCAGTTCTGCGACTTCTCCTTTTTTTTTTTGCTGTGTCTGCACTCCCCTCATTTTTGGTGGTTTCCCTGATCATTTGGCAGTTTATGATGGTAACTGACAACCTTAACGGTGCCTACAGCATTATCTGTACAGGTCTACGGTTTTGAACAATATTGGCAAATGCTGGGAGACACAAAGTGCGACAATGTATACACATTGTGGAAAGTGCTAGGATCAAGATTGCTGTTCTTGTCAGTTGTTGCAATCAGAGGTTTGATGTCCCCAGTCAACAGTGTTCATGCCCATCCCTTTTTCACCCTTTTACGGTAACATTGGCAGTGACACAGACGCTCAATCAAAGACTCAAACCTCGCAGTGTAAAATGTGTCGTACTAAAAACTTAAAGGAAATAAAAACAGACACACGGTGACTGTGTTTCCTTTCTTTCAGTAATGCGGTTTGAGTATGCTCTATTTCTAACAACGTTCTGTTAAATAAAAAGTGTGCTTTTTATTTTCATGATGAACCAAATTAAGCAAGTAAACGCACCAGCTTGTCAGTGTATTTACTTGTTCCACACAGCCGGCAACTGGCCGTCAATTTTTTTTGGACTTCAAACTTGTTTGTTACCGTTGCTACAGTTGCTATGTTATTTTAATAATTTCTCACTGCTGTCTATGAGATATAGTAATTAAATTTAACGAATGTAAATTAGAATTAAAAAACACCCAGCCTTTATCATAGCAATTTGTATTTTTTCCTTTTTCTTAATATTTTAATGTTTAATAATCCTCTGTGCATCTCACCAATCTCCATAGCAGTGCTGCTCATTGAGTTTGTAGTATAACTGTGAATAGTCTTCAAACTTCACCCAAGGAAGCTGAGATAGAGCAGGTCAAACAGAAGTCTTAGCCTAGCATCGCTCCAGAAAGACAGACTGTTCAGTGATTCGCAGCGCCAAGGCTAATCGCCTGTGGATTAAGTTTCTAATCACAACGAGTAAGTAAATATTTAAATTAGATACTTTCAGACCAGTGCTCTGCCTTCTGATTGGCTCTTATCTGGTCAGGAGCCCCAGTGCAGAGCCAATCAGACCCAGAGGAACAGGAGCAGATAACCCAGGTTCTTTATCACATGACACAGGAGACTGGGAAACTCCCTGTCAATCAAAGATCTAAAGAGGGTTGGGGGAAATTTGGCACTTGCCAGAAAATAGCTGGGAAAGTGAGGATTGCATCAAAAAATTGTCCACTAGACATTTCAGGGCAATTTTACATTTTGCTATAAGTTTCTCTTAACTGTGTATAGTGTGTGTGCGTGTGTGTGTGTAGATTTATCTGTTTCTCTCTCCTTTTCTGTGTGCGTGTGTATGTATATCTTGCTGAAGTTTGGAAAGTTCACATTAAAATGTTCTGTGCGGTGAGAATAAAAAGTAATAACGATTGATTTTCCTCGCTTTAATATGTTTTCTCCACCTTGCAGTTCAAATTAGATTGAGGTTGAAGCATTTTAAATCTGTAGGTAATTTATTTCCAGGGCCTTTGCAGATTAAACCTCGCAACAAAAAAAAAAAACGCCTCGACTCGTCAGCAGAAGAAGAACACAATATAGGAAAGGGGAAAAAAAGGCAAACAAAACAGCAAAGACAGCTCTGACCCTATCTTTTCTCATCATCGGCAGCGTCCCACTCAATCACCAGCCAGGGAAGTGTCTGACAGTTCCTTCCTCCTGTGGCTTGTTATATCCAGGCTGACCTCAAGCGTTTTGTTTGTTGCTTTGTAATTCGTTATCTGGTACTGCCTGGCTCACTTCTGCAGGCTTCAGTAGCTCAGCCTTCTGCAATAGAGACCCGGAGCCCGGAGCCATCTTAGACTGGGAGCCTCACTGTGATTAATCAAGAACCGAGGGTGCAGTCCTAATTACATTCCAAGACATATTACTCGCACTGTAGAGAGAGGGGGAGAGAGAGAGAGTGTGTGAGAGAGAGAGAGAGAGTGTGTGCGAGAGAGGGAGAGAGTGTGATAGGGAGAGTGCACGAGAGTGCATGTGTGCGAGAGAGAGCGTGTGTGTTTGTGAGAGAGTGCCAAGCTCAATTATGTGTCCATGTATTGTGTTTTCTTTTGAACATAGGAAGGTGATACTTTTCCATGCCTGCTCTATATGAATTCCTTAAACAGCGGTGATGTCATTAGTTCCTGTACCTCTGAAGCTGAACCTCCCAGCCCATAGCCACACTCCAGTGCAGTGCTGGTGATACACTATGCTGAGTGAGTGGGGGGGATGAAGGAATAGCCAAGCTGAGTCCTGGCCTTCACCATTGCATTGATATTAGCACATTGCAGAAGGGCCAGGCTGGATGCTACCAGTCCCAGACTCTTCAATGGGACATTGCAGTTGACCACAATGATTTAAAAAAAGATTATGTAAAGTTGTAGCAAGTTCATAAAATGCTACGTTTTCCTGATTTCGCCAGGTCACCAACACGCATTTGAAATATTTTCCTGTGGGGAAACGAGGATAAATATTGATCTGGAATTATTTACAGTGTTGCTCCAAAGTTATGCTTTGGGTTGGTGAAAAATGAACATTGTGATATATCGCTACAACTTTTTTAATGCACCACAACCTTACAAGACCTTACTGCAACATTGTAAAAATGTGTAGTAGAGTTTTACACCAGCTTTGATTACCCCCAATGACGAGTGTGATCGCTGCCGTGCCATCTCTACAGCGTACAGCATTTGTCGGTTCCATGGTGTTGTTTTCTATTGTTCATTTGAACCTCAGGGAATATTGAAGATGCCCCCAAATGGTTGGTGAAGGCAGGCCGGATCCAGTAACCAAAAATCGCCACAGCTTGGGGCTTTGGCTCTGTGATTAGCTATTCATGTCTGGGGGTATCCACCGGTGCCACAGGGTCATTAGCTATTCATGCCTGGGAGTACCCAGTGGTGACACAATATGGGGTCTGTCTCAGGAGTGGGGTGGGTTTGTCAGGCAGTGCTCCAAAAGACAAGTTTGCATTAGCTCCTCCCGACCAGCCACTGGCTACCAGTCATAACTGCCGCTGGCTATCCTGTAAGTACATGTCATGTGGAAAAGGCTCATTGGCTTATGGAGAGCACACTCCACCGGATGCCATTGGCACAACAAGGACTTTAGAGGCGTGCTGGAGATGCATGTATTCTGGGATATGGCTATGATGTAAATGATTGAATTTACTATAGAGGTTATGGTTGAATTGATATACAATGGGTGTGATGTGTGATATAGTGGTTATGAAATTAGAGAGCTTGTTTGATCAATGGATGCACGACACTCTAGATAATCGACTCTATAGGTGTTATATAATAATTGGGTGGAATTGCATTGAAGGACAGAGCAGAACAAGTTTTGAAATGTACTTTTCAGGTGTTTTTGAATAGCGTTAAATGTTGAAGGTTGGCTGTGGTTGGAATTGGTGAAATTGTTGCTACCTTGGTGAAAGTATATTTACAGACAAAATAAGTAAGAATTACTCAATAAATTCTTATTTATTATAAGAATTACTGAAAGAATTCTTATTTATTCCCAATGTTTTATTTTGGTTATATAGAGCCTGTGATGGTTTTCTGAACAATGGCAGAAGTCCGTTATATATAATGTTTACGATTGATAGTTTCTTGCAGTCTTTTAAGGGTGGCTTTTGACCAGGCATCGATAATATCTGTTTGTAGGAGGATTAATGTAAAGTCCTTCAATGTACCGACCAGTACTGACATACTGTGACTAGTAGTGTAACCCTCCCCCAAATGAATATAACGTACACCACTGTGAGGCAGACAGAAATTCCAGTATCTATTTTATGAATAACAGCCATTTTGGCACACAGGACAGGACATAGAATATCTTTGTTGAACCCAAATAGAATTGAATTCTCCAGTCCACCATGATAAAAACTTATCCTGGCCAACCAACAGTTTCCCTGGGTTTTCTTTTCTCACCGAGCCAGCCTGCATCCTCTTTACATTTTTCTCCCAACTTTAAATTCCAGCTGCCGCAATCACGCTTGAGAGAGAAAGACAAATACCCTCCTGGCTCTCTCAGACTCAAATTGCTGAATTTGTGGGTCTTTTCTTTTAAGGTCTTTTCACCAAAATAAGCTGTCTCGTGAAGATAGCAGAACTGCGTTTTAGACTGTTGTTAGAGCAAATCCCAAACAGACAATTGAATTCTTTTTTTTTCTTTTTTTATCATGGTATTTAATTTATTTTTCCCCACACTGTATTGAACTCGAGCGTACGCGGGCTAGCAATTTAGATTTCGTCGAGAAAGATCGAACGCGCGCCATTCGATTACAGAAATTAGTTTTTCATTGACTGTATTTTGAGTACTTGCCACAATTGCTGCAGGCTGCCCCACTCCCCCACTCTCCACCCCCCCCCCCGCCCTCCATATGCTGTCTGGCCTTCATGAATCTTGCATCCGGCACCTGAGAGTGCCTTTTGACATCGCTCAAGTGGAGTGCAGGCCAAGTTTAACAAACTGCATTCGATAACGCTTCTGCCCGGCGTGCCGATAATGTGGCATAGCAAATCGCATTGTTGCGGCAAACAACTTAATAACGCACTTCTGTCATCCTCTCAGCCCTTGAGGCCAATGGGAAAATGGCAGTGCGTTACGCACTGTACACCAGAGCCGCATCGCGCTAAATACTTGCCCTTGGAATTGATGGAGCCACGCTGCTATATCCATTGTGCCGCACAAATAAACTCAGCCTCACAAAAATGTGGCCGTGCTTTATTTATTGGTTTTGTTTATATCATTCTTATACTTATTGTGAGGACTCGGAGTATCTTCTCACTCGGTTGCCATGCCTACATTGTGGCTATGGCTCTGTTGTGCGGAGCTTGAAATTGCCTTTCGCTTCCCGAAAATGCCCTGTCGTTTTTTCTGCTTTCTTTTTGAAGAGAAGCCGCCCACCCCAGCCACTGCACGCTCCTGCATGATTGCGTAGTTCATACAGTCTTGCACCTTACATGTGTCTCCATTTTGTTGGGTCATCAAATGATTGCTTTTCAGTTTTTCAGTTTCAGTTTGTTTTTGTTTTTTGATTTTGCCGTATTAACTTTTGAAAAATAACCTCAGTATTTTGTCAAATATGAACAGTAAAGTATAAGTTATATAATTTTTATTTATTAGTGCCCCTTTCATATGCATTTTTCAAAAAACTATGGAAAGCCTCTCCACAAAGTGTAGTAAGCTACGTATGATTTTAATATTGTTTATTATCTGGCATATGTATATTTGATATATATTTCTTGAAATTTGGATTGAATAATTTAGCATATATGACTTTGTGTTAACAGATATGAAATGCTGTGATTGATGGTTGGACGGTGGTGTTTGTGTTTGGTCCCTTAAGGAGCCATTGTTGTGGTATTCTCTTGTTTAATCTTTTGTTTTTACTCTTTTTCATGAAACTGAAAGGAGTGACTGTTGAGTGTGACATTCTCTGTTTCCATAGTTACGGACGAGTTTATGCTGCCGACCCCTACCACCACACACTTGCTCCGGCAGCCGCATACAGCGTTGGTGCCATGGTAAGCACAACACATCCCTCTCTCTCTCTCTCTCTCTCTCTCTCTCTCTCTTCTCCCCTTTCCTCTCTTCATCTCTTCCCCTTTCCTCTCTTCATCGCTTCCTTTTCTTGTCTCTCATTCTTTCTCCCTCTATCTCACTCTCTCAGCCTCCTTCTTACTGCCTTTCCCTCTTACTTTCCCTGTGCTTTTCTTTTTTGCTATTTCTCTTTTCTATCCTTCTCCTTTCTGTCTCCCTCTCCTCCTATCTGCTCGTGGCTCCATTATCCTCCATGTTGTTATTCCTCTTCTGTTTGCATGGGTTTTATCACACGTCTCCTCGCTTAATTGACCCTCTCTCTTTCCCTCTCCCTTTTTTTTTTGCTTACTCTCTCTGTCTCTCTCCGTCCCTCTCCCTCAGCCTTGACTTGCTCTCTTTATATTTTTATTTCTGTTTTTCTTCTGTGCGCATGGATTTTTTATCATGGCTGACGTCTCCTCACTTTAAACTAATTGAATTTGTCTCTTGTGCTAACGGCACCCGAAATGTCACATTAATCCTCCCCGTAAACTTGATAAATGTCTTAATTCCTTTTGCGGTGCGGTGCATGTTGGTTATTATATTTCTAATTTTGCGAGCATCACCTAGCGGAGCGTGTTCCTTAATGGAATAATTAGTCATTTTGATAATTAAATCCATCACCTAAGTGGTGCAGTGGCCATGGCTGAACAGGGGAAAAAGAGAGCTGGTAAAACAATATGGGAGAAGGAGGTCCCTGAGCAGTGCCTATAGAAGGTTCTAGAAACAGTCTTCCACACTTCTGGTTGCAGATTATATTGAATGGGCGTTTCTTCAAAGGTATTCTGCATCATTGGTCTGCTACCAACAGCTAGTATAATTGAACTACATAACAGTTTATGTGACCCCAAAAGGGATCAAATATACTCAGAGTATATTACATTTGCTGAACATTTTACTCTACATGTTGTGTTTTTTCCATTTTTTTAGCATTTTTTTAGCATTCCAGTACACTGAAATAAATTAAATAAATGACATATTAATGTACAAAAAACACCAACCAGCAAAGTACAGTACGAAGAGCCCCCTGCACCTGGAACATATTTTGATAGCAAAATAAAATACTTTTATCATTTGTATAGCTAATTTAGCAAGCTACATTACATGAAAGGTAGTAATTGGTCAGTCTGTGATCCCAAACACACTGATGAACATGCTTCCATGCTTCCTCTATCACTAATATGAGGAGCATCACCGTTCCATCTGTTCCGCAAAAGTACATAGATACTCAGATCCCAAGGTCCTAATACAGGTGATAAGAGTCCAGTGGCCATGCTCCATTCACTTTTCCGTTCCGATTCATTTCTCCATACAGTATGTTTATTTGTTAACCATCTATTTTCTGTTATACTTTTGAAGTAGCTCAGTGCATTTGCCTGGCATGCGATGACTTGTGGTGTGCTTGCTGCATGGCGGATCGGGTGTGATGTCATCGGGGGTATGTATAATAGCATGAGAAAGCGGAGCGTCCAAAGGGGGTGGCGGGGGGGGGGGGGGGGTTGACGGCGATGGGAAACAGATTAAAAACCTCTGGCAAATGCGTGGCTTTTTTTCAGAATGCTTTCGCGCCGTTGACTGATGCCAAGACTCGGAGCCACGCAGATGACGTGGGTCTGGTTCTTTCTTCGTTGCAGGCTAGTATATATCGCGGGGGATACAGTCGTTTCGCGCCATACTGAACGACCAAAAAAAAGAAAATAAAAACTAACAAAAAAAAAAGAAGAAAAACAACACAAAAAAAGATCTGAGAACCTTCCAGTTGGGGATAAACAAGAGAAACTTTTTTGAGGCCTGGGTATTGCAATACATGCAGTAGTGCATCATTTTAGCACCTCTTAAGAGAGGGGGGAGGGACAGATATTTTTCATCTTATACCTCTGATATTTTGTTTGGTGTATTTTAATATTGTGGGGTCTTTAATTTTTCTTAAGGTTACAATACATAGATTGTTGGCTGTAGAGGTTTCTGTGGTGATCTAGAAAGCTGCTAGATATAAAATCTAAAAAAAAAAAATACATAAAAATATATATGAAACACAATTTAAGGCCACAATCAAGTGTGCTTTTCTCATTGTAAATTAAACTATGTATGATAAATATTAAGTCATTCGGGGTTCTCATGTTTTGTAAGAGTGTAAGTGACCACAAGAGTTATGTTGTTTGCTTTTTTTGTTTTTTTGCTTTTAATTGTTTTTAATTTCATAATATTTTGGTTTGTATATGAAGGGCGAAAAGGGGAAATATTAGGGTTGGGGTGGGAACACTAGCCTCAGAACTGGGCAGGCTCGAGAGGGCGGCGGAACGGGCAGCAGCAGGAAGGCGAGGCTTTGCGGGCCCCCTAAAATGAGCGGAGCTATCACGCGCCATCGACGACCCGTCGGATTCGAAACGGACTGCGTCAAAGACGTCGACGGAACTCCGCTGCAATCTTATTAGAATCCCCATTCGCTTTTAACGGCCGCTCCTGTCACGGCCCATTTAAAGTAAAGTCTCCATCGATCACTGTTTTCCGCAGGAATTGGATTACAGCACATGCGCTCTCGGCGCCCAGCTTTTTGCAGCTGTCTCCAAGCGATTGGCAGCAGGAAGGGAATTTAAAAGGTAAACTGTGGAAAGACTGACGCATTAAATTCTCATTGAAACACCCCCCCGACTGAAGGGATCCTACTAGCCAGGCATGGTCCATCCTCGATCTGACCCAAGTATTCCTGGTCAGGGGTGCTGGGGCCTATCCCAGCATGGAGTGGGCTAGTGGCAGGATAGGTCAGCAATCCATCGCGGGGCACATACACCAGTCACACACACACATATTTATGGGCTATTTTGAATACCAATGGTCTCTAATTGGGCTAAACTGCATGTCATTGGATGGTCTCTAATTGGCCTAACCTGCATGTCTTTGGACTGTGGGAGGAGGACCCAGAAGAAGCCCACAGGGACACAGGAAGAACATGCAAACTACTGCTGTGACGCGTCAGTACTAACCATTACACCAGCCTGCCGCCCAGCTAGGCATCATGACAATAGAAACTTGACGGAGTTTGGTTTGTTTACTGTGAGCAGGATGGCTAACATTAGACAAGTTACCTGAAGTAATGTTTGGAAACGGTTTTGCCTTTACCCAAAAGGCAATTCAAACAAAAAGAAAAACAAAATAGATTCTCCCCTGTTACTACTATTAAGGGTCTTCTGCCATTTTCTCAGTCTAGTAGCTGAGCCTGTGGGATGGATGGAGACCTCATGTCATTCAGTTTGTAACTGCTGCTCGTTGGTCAGTAGGAGTCGCTGATTGACAGCTCATGTTAGCTCCGCCCATTTTAGGGTTCCTCAGCAGCCTTGCCCAGGCATTACTGGAGTACAGCATAAAGAATGAGTGTAGATCCTCATTAATACTAATGCAGTTAAGAGGGGGGGCACCACTGTATTTTAAGTATATTAATCATCTTCTCTTATCCATTACTCAAAGCCAAAGGTTATGTTCTTGGGTTGTTACTCTTGTATATTCAGATTTTGCATAGAAGCTGTCTAGGAAAACCCCTAAAGATTTTGAACCAAGGCAGTACTTCACTGTTTAATCTTTATCTAGTTCTCTAGTCAAATCCTTAACTAGTTTAGGCCATTAAAAAAAGTTGTTCTTTTTATATTGCTTCCAGTATATAAATTGATATTATTACTGACTTTTATATTACGGGAGAGAGGAAAAAAAACAATAACAAATACGGTGAAAAAGCACTGTTTCTATTTTCTCTTTTTGTTTTTCAGAAGGAAAATAATAAAACTAGAATTATTTGTACCAGTTTAAAAAAGAAAAAAGAAAACCTACAACAATGTATACAATTTGATCTGTGCAGTGGATATGTTCTGTTATACAAAATACACCATATGATGTTTTAGAGTTAGCCTAGTAGACCTATTAGAGAGAGGTGTATCATTTTTTATGAAATTACATGATAATCATATCCAGATTTATATGAACATTTTACAGGTATCACAATCATTATGTAGAGATAATCATGGTATTTTTGTCAGCTTAATATTTTTTAGACTTTATTGTTGTTGCACACACAACCTGCAATTTTTCTTAGCTTCTTGGCTTTTGAGACATTATTCTGTTAAATTTTGTTTTTGTATTTGTTTTTGTGCATTTGCCTTTTTGTTTTGAAATTATATTTAATGCCACATTCTTTGTATTATTTTATAGAACAAGGTCTTTACATTTTGAAACTGTTCGATCAACAGCATATGTATAATTTGTGAAAAGGATATCTATATATATATAAATATAAATAACGATAACTTGGACATTACATGTGCCACGCAAGCAAGTTGGCAGGGCTCGAGGTGTCCTTGAAGAATTGCAGCTTGTCTGTGCATATAGAAAGACTCCATTCATGCTGTCCTGTTTACAAGTAAAACTTAAGTTGAGGTGTTTGTCACATATCTCATTTTTTGTATTTATTAAAAAAAACAACAAAAAATAAAACACAAACTATAAAAAAAAAACAGCAGCTTAAATCTCAGCTGCAGATATCCTCATGTGTACATGGCGTGTCACATCGCGCAACTCCGTAAAATATCCTACCTGCCGCCGTGACTCTTCTATACAGTTTCTGCTTTTAAAAGAAAAAGTGTTGTGACCAGGCATTCTCCTTGTCATCGTATGTGCATGCAATATGACCCGCTAATCAATAACCATCAATAAAGTTTCACAAGATAAGGGAGAACTGTGGTGGTGTGCTTCATTTACATATTGGGGGGGGCGGTGAATGTATGTTCTTTCTTCTCGTTATGTTCCCAGAGTTGTTGTTTGTAGACTGAGAGCCTGTATATAATCCCTTTTGGTTTCTTAGCTCACCCTGCACATGGTTCTTTATTCATGGTTGTCTGCTTTATTTTGTGCAAATTAAATAATAAATATCTCTGGCTAAGGTGCAGAAGAAATGAGTCTTTGCTGATTATTTTCAGGAAAAATGATATAATGTGATCTCAGAAAACATGGGAAACCATGGTAATGGCTCCCAGGCATCCTGAAGAGCTAACTGTCGGGTCCAATGACAATGACAGGTAAGCTGTCAGAGCTATTGGGTTAATCATTCACACATCAAAATGTTTACTGCAGCAACTTTGAAGGGTAAGTTATGTGCAAATTTCCTTTTGCCACTTTAGTGCATTATTTTGGTTCCCTGTGACAATGTTTCACTGCAAAAGCTACATTTGAAAATTGCCAATTAATCAATTGATTAATATTTAACAAATTGATTAGTATACTGTACTATTACAATCATACTTGACATGCCAGTAATATTCATGTTAATTAAGAGTTCTTTATATGAAATATTCTTCATATATTAAATTAGACTGAGCACTTTATTAGGAATACCTGTACACCAACTTATTGTCTAATTAGCCAGTTGTGTGGCAACAGTGCAATGCATACAATTATGTAGCTACAGGCCAGGAGTGTCAGTGAATGTACAAGCCCAATTCCAAAACAGTTGGACGCTTTGTAAAATGTAAATAAAAACAGAATGCGATGATTTGTAAATCTCATAAACCCATATTTTATTCAGAATAGAACATAGAAAACATATCAAATATTTAAACTGAGAAATTGTACCATTTTAAGGAAAAAATAAGATCATTTTGAATTTGATGGCCGCAACACATCTCAAAAAAGTTGGGACAGGGCCATGTTTACCACTGTGTAGCATCCCCTCTTCTTTTAACAGTCCGTAAACGTCTGGGAACTGAGGAGACCAGTTGCTGGAGTTTTGGGAGAGGAATGTTGTCCCATTCTTGTCTGATATAGGATTCTAGCTGCTCAACAGTCCTGGGTCTTCTTCGTCTTATTTTTCGTTTCATGATGCGCCAAAGGTTTTCAATTGGTGAACTGCAGGCAGGCCAGTTCAGCACCCGGACTCTTCTTCTCCGAAGCCATGCTGTTGTAATAGATGCAGTATGTGGTTTAGCATTGTCTTGCTGGAATATGCAAGGCCTTACCTGAAAAAGACGTTGTCTAGATGGGAGCATGTGTTGCTCTAAAACCTCTAAATACCTTTCAGAATTGATGGTGCCTTTCCAGATATTCCAGGCATCCAGTATTGGTTTTCGACCTTGTCCCTTGCGCACAGAGGTTTCTCCAGATTCTCTTAATCTTTTGATTATATTATATACTGTAGGTGATGAGATTTTCAAAGTCTTCGCAATTTTACATTGAGGAATATTATTCTGAAATTTTTCCACAATTAGTAGACGCAGTCTTTCACAGATTGGTGATTCTCTGCCCATCTTTACTTCTGAGAGACTCTGCCTCTCTAAGATGCTCTTTTTATACCCAATCATGTTACTGGCCTGTTGCCAATTAACCTAATTGCAAAATGTTCCTTTCTTTTTAGTACTACTTACTTTTCCAGCCTTTTATTGCCCCCGTCCAAACTTTTTTGAGACGTGTTGCTGCCATCAAATTCAAAATTACTTAATTTTTTCCTTAAAATGGTACATTTTCTCAATTTAAATATTTGATATGTTTTCTATGATCAATTCTGAATGAAATATGGGTTCATGAGATTTGCAGATCATTGCATTCTGTTTTTATTTACATTTTACAAAGCATCCCAAATTTTTTGGAATTGGGCTTGTACATATAAACCCTCAGAATGGGGAAATAATGTGATCTAAGTGACTTTGATGGTGGAATGAATGTTGATGGCAGATAGGGTGGTTTGAGTATCTCAGAAACTACTGATCTCCTGAGATTTTCACACATGCTAAGAGAATGCTGCAAAAAACTAAATAAAGGCAGAAATGCCTTGTTAATGAGAGACGTCAGAGGATAATGGCCAGACTGGTTAAAGCTGACAGGAAGGTGACAGTAACACAAATAAAAACACATTGATATGCAGTGATATGCAGGAGACTATCTCTGAACACACAACATGTCAAACCTCTTAAGTGGATAGCTTACAGCAGCAGAAGACCAATATGTATAAAAAATAAGTCAAATGCTCCATGAGTACATTTTTGGTATTAAATGTTGGCTGTACTTAACATTAAGATGAGATTTTGTTTGTACCAATTACATGATGTGTAATTAAGAGTTAGCTGCACTTACTGATTAGCTAGCCATCTGACAAGTTATTTAAGCACTGGTATTTGCTTTTCCTCAAATATAACAATTTGTCTTCATTTTAAAAGGTAAGTGTGATAATGTTATACAGCCATTTTGAAGGAAATGAGTCACACATAGCATATACAAATGAAGTGGCATAAAATATGTATGGAGTTTATATGCACCCACCCCTCAGCCCCCAAGTTTCAATTTGATTTGTGTAATTATAAAAACACAGCCGATGAGGTTATGGGAAAAGAGAAGCAATCTAAATGTTTAAACGTGATGAAGGACTCACATTATGCGGGGTAATTACAAATTGCCCTCACAGAAATGGACGATCAATAATTAACACACTTCTGGAGTCGCGCGTCACAGACGTAATTTTAAAAAATTGTTATTAATTCCATTAGTACCAGCTGCACTCTCCTACCATTCTTTGCACTGGTCCTGAGGGAGAAAGAGAGAGAGAGGGTGAACGAAAGCCTTCATCACTTCCCTTGTCTAGCAGCTGCACTTGGTTGCTGTCCAAAAATTTGACTAATTATTTAATTTAATTTCCTGTATTATATCCCCTGTTAAATGGCTGGTTGTCAGCCTGTTGTCTTGAGGTCAGTTACTGAAGCAAATTGGGTCAAAAATCATGTTGCCTACACAAGCCAATTATTTTATTTATACCTTTTCTTGTCTCAAGCATTTTGAGGTTGAAAAGTGTCTTCTGTGTTGACCTGCCGGTGGATTACTATAAATAGTTAATCCATTAATTAACTAATAACTAATTGATGATGAAAATGCTATTGAGCAGCAGGGAAACACAAATAGAAGTCACGGTCATGTTCAGCCCCCACAAAACATAGCAGAACATTTTGAAACGGAAACGGTGGTGTGTTGAACATGCTTTGGTGGACTGACTGACATAGGTACAGTATGATTGGCTCCTATGTCGTCTGAGAAGGCCATTCTGTACATTCTCCAGGCTTTCAAGCATAGGCCAATGTCAGTATTCATTTGAGCCGCACCCACCAGACAGGAGCAAACATACATCGAAGACTGTTGCAAAACGTTACACACCATTGGGAGGAAACATATTGGTGAACCCGGAAAACATAGCGAAATGTTTTCTGATTGAATGTGCCCCATATTAGATTGAAAACCTTGTGATCAGTCTCAACAAACTCTCATTGGCTTGTCACCATCTGCAAGTCAGTCAGCTTGCCAATCGCATCTCTGCTTCTGGCCACAGCTGCTACTGGTTAATTAACCTTGCACATTTCTACTGTCTGGAATTGCTTCATGCATTTAGCTCGATCACTGAAGAGCCAAAGCAGTAGCATTGGGTGATCTGTCTACAACTGTTGTATCAAGCATGCGTAGCTGCTTCCAAAGGTTATCACTGTAAGTTCAAAGACTAAGCTAAGTATCTGTTACTCTTATCAAGTTTAATTTTGTGAGATTACAGTCTGCTTAATACTGTATCATTGGCTGCATTTTTGGCAATGGCAACCAGGGGTTACCAGACATTTTTTCATGTCTCTCAACTAAAGCAAATGAAAGCAAAACAATTGTTTGAACATTTCTGTAAATGAACAAGCTGTTCTTTCCAGGGAGCTAAGTGGGCAAGTTCAGTTATCACCGTTCAAAATGTGTTGTGCACTTGTTTGTTTAAAAATAAAACCAACTGCAGTCAGGTGTTTGCTCATTATGAAAGCCAAGTGTTTTTCTCCCTCAACGTTCCTCTCTTAATTTATCTTCTTTTCACGTTCCCTCTCTCGCTCATAGCCCTGGGCCCCGGTATGTGCCCTTGTTTCAATATTTAATCTGCTCCACCTTGACCGGGGCGTTGCAGACTTCATTTTGTAATTAGTGTCTGCCTGCATCTCTATTGCTGTCGGCTGGCACATCCAGGGCTGGTATTTGCGGGGGGAGTTTATTAGCTGCAGCCGGTCGGTTTATGTTCAAAGTGATTCCCCCTAATGGAGGCCCAAGCAGCATTGCGCTGACAGTCTATGGTACCCACCAATATAGCCAATTCCTTTGTTTACGTGTTTTTATTCATTTCTCTGTTTTCTGTTTTGCGATGCTGCACATCGCAGTAATTTGGGGCCCACATATTTTTTAACATTTACTATTCTGAAGATAAAAGGCAATTGCCAATATAAACAGTACACTCAGTCTACATCCAGTCTAAGCAGAGTACAGCAATCGCCTGAAATGAATGCTGGAATATTTTGTGAATGGATCCCAGTCAATCAATCAATCAATACAGTTTTACTTTGTATAGTTTCCTTTCCAATGAGATTTCTACTGAACACCTCTCATTCTGCGAACAGCGACATGCTAAAGCAAACAGAACATCTAAAGCAACGTTGTAACTCAGTAATAAAAAGGATGCGGTGTAAATAACCACAAATAATTATGGTAGGTGCAGTCAGGAGGAGTGGAATTTGTAGAATGCTCATGGCTCTGATTGGCCAGGTGGCCAAAATGTCCCCAGAGTTTACGATTCCTTTTTAGTCATGTCTGTGTCATACAAATATGTCTTACGTGTCATATGATGGGAGGCAGAAAATACAGCAGCGTTGAGCTGGGTGGCATTAGAAATGTCAAACAGGATATCCTTGTTAGCCTCTCACTCCCCAAGACACCGCAAACTGCATGTTTTCTGCTGAAGGCAGGAGGTGAGGCCACCACTGTCCATGGGCCTAAGGTCCTTCCAAGCTTTGGCGGAAAGCAGGCTAAAGAGCGCTCTCTGTCCCTCCCCCACCTCTCCAAGGATCGCAGTGTCCTAAAATTGCTACATTGTTTTAGTCTACTTTTGATGCTTTTGTCCTGTCTAATTTTATACACTGTTCATAAGTATCTGGATCGCCTGCCAAGGGACTGCAGATGAGAACTAGCTCTGGAGCTAAATGTGGCATTCAACGCATTGATGTGTTTACTGACATTTTTATTGTTGTACACTGTCCCTTTTTAAACACACAAGTAAGTAGGTTAATGAAATAATGAATGTGATGAGAAACCCATGCCAGGGTAAGATCAGTTCTGCCTTGACTCTGCTCATACACCCACACTTCTCCATTGAAACCCTAACAGGCAGCAGTATCAAGTCAGGTATGTCTTACTTGTGGGCTTTTGTTCACCTCTCTATCAGTTCAACGTGCTCAGACTTTGTGGGTCTCTGTCTCCAAGCTAATGCACCTTGGTCAACATCTGTCCTTAAGTTTGACTCTACAAAGAGTTCGTTTTTTTTCCCAAACACACTTTGCGAGTTCCACAGTGTCTCATCCAAAAATAACTCATCCAATCCGGTTTCAGGAAAAAAGTAAAACTTTTTTGAGTCAAAGATGAGGACAAATGTTAATTGGGTACATGCCTGAGTTTTGACCAAGTGTAGCTTTGCCATAGCAACCAACCCAGTAGCAAGGCAACTGCAAGCCCTCAATAAGCAATCAAAGATGAAATTTGAACTGTAAAACTTTCAAGCTCTATGTTGCATTTATAAAAAGAACACTTATTTTATTTGAAGGTTGCAAGATTGTATATGTGTGTTTTGTTGAATAGAGATTCGGGGAAGAACATTTTAAGAATTTCGTTCTTTTAATGGGAACTATTCATACTCGATAGCATCTTGAATTCTTTCAAACACTGTGAGTGTGAGATTGGAGAAGGATATCGTCTGTCCGTGTGTGTTAATGGAGGGGAAAAAAGGGTCTTGAAACGGAAATGTTTAGGGACTATGATTGGAGGTCAGTGGAAGGGACCCGTGATGTAAATCTGGCAGGTGCTGCTGTCGTTGCGAAGTCATTTAATCCAGGTCACTGGCCAGCCCTGCCCATCTGGGATTCTGCACTGTAAGATCCACAGGGGCAGTTTTAAGATGCCGTTTTTTTTTTTACGCTGATCAAAGTCTTTGCGCAAAGCTGCGTTCAGCACCAATTTCCTCTCAGAATAAAAGGCCTTTCCGAAAGGTCTGGCGGTGGATCGTTAGCTGGAGGTTGATCGGGAGCTTGTTTCGATCGTGTTGCGTGGCGTGGGGGTTTCTGATGCAGCCGGCGCGCCGGGTCGCCAGTGGCTCTGCTGGGCCGGAGCGCCTCGCTGGGCGGGTCTGCGGGGGAAATCACCGTGTCTGCTCCTATTTCATTTCACGCTGCTGCATCAAAGCAGATGGACGCTAAATCTTGCATGATGAAATTGCATGATTCATGCGCACATAATGGGTTTCAAACTCACGTTCTGAGCATTCATAACATCCGGCACATTCTGACTCTCCTATGCTTTCGCGTACTCTGGGCTACGGATTTGCCTCCGGAGCTGACCCTTAACACTGAGCCAAACGTGCTTGCAGCCATCTTGCCGCATGTGGCCAAGAGTCTTTTGATGACCCCTGACCTTATATAAGCACCTCTCTTGGAAGCAAACCCTAGGTGGCACGAGATAGAGGCAACGTAGCCTGACAACAGTGTGATTGCTGCAGCTTCACTCACTTGAAAAAAGCGAAATATGGATTGGTATGATATACGACAAGTCTAAAAGCCCTTCAAAGGTACATCACACTCCCTCCGGATAAAATAGCAAAAGTCTGGCAATCTCCCTTATCCCATCCATTCTCACGTTCTTGGCGCCGGTGTTGATGGGAGCGGACTGGATTACACAGGACATGCTGACTGCGACTCCTGCTCCGTTGTGAGTTGTGAGTGATCTGAACCAGTTCAGCCCAGTGCCAGCTCTGCGGCTCCTCATGACCTGCTTCAGAGGCTCCACTCCAGGCAAACCCGGTCTGCAGTGAGTCAGCACCTTTTCCACCGAGAGTAATAACTAGAGCTGAACCTATAAATAATACACATTGTTACAATTCAAATGAAAGAAAGTGTCCCAACTGTCATGACAACTATACAGTTTACACTCATATAACTTATACTGTACTATATAACTAAATCAATAAAGGTGGACTTATGTCCAACTATACGTCCACCTTTATATTGTTGTAAAAATGTAATGAAAATGTTCAATTTTTTAAATGAAATGGAATGATTTTATGATATTTTTACAATATATCTATGGTGATAAAAGTACTCATAACCAATCACAGCCACGCACGGTCTGCAGGGATGCTTGTGTGTGGTGACAGGTGTGGAGCAATAAAGCCTTCTCGGCTATGAATGCTGGAAAACTGTTCCAGTAGTTATCCGTTATGGATGCTCTTAAGGGTAATTGTGTAGTCCTGTTAAAGCTATCGCTTTCCTATCGGCTGATTCAATAAATTATTTGCGAGTCCATTTGAGAGATAAGTGTTTATTGAAATCAGACATACGCGCTTAGTCTGTCATTTTTATTCTCCTAATGTGTTTGGCCCTGCCAGTCACATTAGAATTTTTGCATAATGTCTGTAAGCTTGAACCTGTATAGTTAGCTTTTCTATATTTACTCTCCCGCATTTGTGAAGTGAGGTCGTTAACAGAGTACATTAACAACACTTCCTTTAATCTGGGGGCTGCACTTAATTCACTTAATTTGATCTTTCTTCAAAGCTCACGGCGGATGCACAGAATTGACGAGGCTTTAGCGGTCAGGTTCATATAGTTTTTAATCATCCCGCTGTCGGGATATGTCACATTCAGATTCATCGGCAGAATTGTGCAAGGATTTGTGCTGGCAAACATTGTTTCCATGGAGAAAAGTTATTTCCCCCCTCTGACTCAGACTAGCTCTAAGCTAAGCTGCAAATGTTGAGGGAAAACACACAATATTAATATGGAATAATTTAAATGAATCCTAGGATATTATCATCAGCCAGCCCCTCTGCAATTGCTTATTGGATAATTGTGCCCTTCATTTAATTGCAAAGCATATAGCTGGTCCCATTTGAATATTGCTGACGGTATGTGCCCCTGTTATTTGCATACTCCAGTTTAGTGCAGATATCACTACAGCTCTCAGCATCTGCAGCTGTGATGAGTCGACTGTCCTGTGAAGAACTTTGGAAACCGTAATTGGCTTTAAACATAAATACTACAGTATGTCTTCAGTAATTCAAGAGTATTTTCAAATTCAGTGAAAAATATGCCATTTTGACCCCATATGCTCATGCATATGTCATGCACTCAATATTATTTTGTGTTTCTGTCAATATTTTGCTATTTATTTTATTTTTTTATAGTGTCAGATAAATTAAATCTTTCCAATACTTCAACTCTGTTTGGGGAAAAATACAGATACCAGTTAATGCAGGCCTGATATTTTTTTCAATAAATATGTAAATAAATATTTACAGCGATTGAATACATCATTTAATTGAATGCCTGCAGTCTTGGCTTCACAAACTTAACCACCCTCCATCTGTCTGTCAATATGAGACGACCAGAGTTCACTGTCTGCATTAAGTTGCCAGATGATGAATATTCTTGAGTGTTCAGGGTTTCCTTGTGTGTCGGTTACATGGTAACATGTCTTTAGAAGGTGGTGCATGGCTCTAATTCCAGCTTATTATAGCACAGCTGTACAACCTAAATGTGGGTTTTAGTTTTGAGTGCAGTTAGTTTTGAGGAAATTAAAATGAATCTCAAAATTTAGTTCACCAAGCTTGTTGTGAAGAACAAACAAACAAACAAGCAAACAAGCAATACTTTAAATTTAATTAGAATTCGCCTTTCGCTAAGCCACACCCTAGAATGCAGACTGGCCAATCACAGCGCAGCCAAGAACAAGCTCCGACAGGGGTCCGACACTTTCATGACAGTGCTCCATTGACTAGTGCAGGCGTCTCAGATTTTCGTACTTTTCGACACTTGTTTTTGTGGACTATAAAATAGTTATGGTTAAACGTTGTGCCTGGGGCACTTGTAACACTGATGCTTGTTTCCCAGAGAGGTTGGAGGGGGGTGTGCCTTTCTTCCCCTTGCCCAAACCAAAATCAAACCTAAGTGTCGCCTGTGGATAAAACTTAGCGATAGCTTAGCTATCACATAAACACAGTCTGGATTCTATTTTTTGACAACATAAGACTAGCAGCTAGATATTGACTTTGTTATTCATGATCCATCCAAACACCTAACATTAATATGTTACAGACAAGCTATTGATAAGCCGAATTATGTGGGCGCAGAACCCTGAGGAGCTTACCGAAATATCACCTCGTTAATTACAGCGAACATTGCCTACTTATGGTTATGATACGCTAGCATACAAGGCTACTGGATGCAATGCTATATGTGCTTAGTGCTTTTGCTTTGTAATAAAGATGATAATAGTGAATAGAGACCTACCCAGCTTTACATGAACAGTGTTGCTCCTTGATATCAGTGCCAGCCTCCGTCTCGATCAGCAGGTTATGTGGCAATTCACTTTTAGATTGGGATCTATAGGCTTTTACATCTATTTTGATCACCTTATTATGTTCATTTTGTGTTCCCGGGATGTCCGGTTTGTAGCCCTCAAAGGCATACTGTAACCCTTTCTGTCTACTCCTATCTGAAACCGCATTTGCTGCTTTGTAAAAGCACGACAGCAGTTCAGCTGGAAGAGTTGTCAAACACGCCATGTTGAAACTGAAAGTTTGTGGGACTTAGCAACAATAACGAAGGGGGGCGGGGCTTAGCGAAAGGTCAATTGAAAAAACATTGATTGAATTTAAGTGCCATGGCCTAAGTGCCATGCCATAAAATGATATGGTACTGCAGGTATAGCGCAGTGGTTGGTGTTGGCTCCCAAGAAAGAGAAAGTGTTTTTATTTCTCTGCTAAAATCTGTTTGTTTTCAGTTGTTTGGGTGCTGATGACACAACCCATCTGTCATCCAAATGGTCTTTTCAGAGGCCTGTTTATAACGGAAGATTTCCACAACACAAACATTTCCTGGTCATTAGAGGAACTGCTGAAACCTGAGATCTAAAGCCCGAAACCGTTTTATGTTTGGAATCAATTTCAGCGAATGTTTCAGCATAAAGCCGTCACGAGCAGTGCACACTATTAACACCTCCGCGCGTCTCTGCAGCTAGCGCTTCAGTGCCTATCATTTTCAAATGTGCCACATCATAAACTGGTTTTACCTGTGGAACATTTACACAAGGTTTTCCCACACAGATGCCCTTGCCAGTTTTGCCTGATGGTTAGAACATTGTAGAACCCTGTTTTGAGGATCACAAAGGTGTCTCTCAGGCTTTAAGTGGTCATTCCTGTGTATGATTGGGGGAAAATGAGCCAATGGGCGTTCAGGATATGCAATGCATTCCCCCTCCAGTTGGTCCGCAAGCAACTGAAATCCTTGGTCACACAGCAGATTGCACAGAGATAAAAATGGAATTGCCGTGCATGCATGGAAGATTAATTGGCAGAACCTCATTTGCGCTGGGTGCCAAGTAGAGAACCAATCACAGATCTACGGACATTGTAGTAGATTCAGTATTATGCAGAAATATATCATGATTATTTCAAACTTGATGAGAAAGGTTTCAGTCGGCATTTCCCTGCATTGCTCATTAGCACCCCCTCTGGTCGATTTGCCACCTGCGGTCTGCTTGTGCAGCACTGCATGTGCAGCCCTGTGGTCAAATTGCCAGGCAACTGAAGAATGGATTTTGAAGGATGTGCCTTGCACTCCAGAATTGATGGAGTCTGATGCAGCCATACAGCAGACCAAAACTCAGACCAAAATTACAAGCCTGCAGTACTGCTAAATTTGGCGAAAACAACTTCACTCATTTTTCAATTAGTAGATAAAATAAAATATTATTATATTTTTTGGTTTAAAATTATTTGCTTTTGTCAACTTTCATAACATCAGCCTTGGCTTGAATCGCTTGGCTGTTTAAACAACTTGCTTTCATACCAATCATATAATAAGTATTAGTTGGACTCCAACTACGTATTGGAGTTGGAGTCCAGTTGGGTCTTTTTCCTGTTCCTTCATCCTATTTACTAGTGCGAAAGTCCTGTAAATATTAATGGACCTTGTTAAGATACTTGAGAGATCAAACATTACGAAATATCTACAAAGTTCTATTTCATCTGAGCTCATACATATTTCAATATAGCAACCTTTGCTACCAAGCAATTAGCCTAATTTGCTGTACATCAGAGTAGTTGTAACCATCACTTTTAATGTGCAGATATGTAGCCTGTCTTCAGCAGCTGTTAGCTACATAGGTAAACCTTTTGCTGCGAACACGCTCAAAGAAAAACAGGAAGTATGCATTTCAATCATCCTAATGTCAGAGACGCAGATATGCACAATATTAAATAAAACGGATTATGTGTGGAATCGCGTAGCCGAGCATTAGCGTTAGCATGCAGTTCCATTTGTGAATCAATGCACCTCGTGTTCCCTCATGTTCCGTGATCATTCGAAACAGTCTGCAGCCCACACAAATCTATAGAAGCTCAAGATTGTCTGATTATTTCAGGGAGTGTTTGGTGTTTGTCAGAAGTAGGGTATTTACTGTCGCTTGCAAAAAAAAAAGGTAATTGGGGACCAAGAACATTTTGGGTTCTTCCTGAGAAAATGAGATGACTTGTAATACCAATATTAGAAATGTTCAGACTAGTTGTAATAGGACCAGTAAAAGTGAAAAATAGACAGGTATGTAAGCAATTACTTTGTACAGTATTTCCTTTCCTTTTAATTTAGAGGGAAGTTTCATGAATTCTAAATACAATATAGAAGATATATACTTTTCAATTAAATACCATGTTTCCACTCTGGCCAGGCATAGATTTAAAAAAAAATCATAGTTTTTCCAGTCTCTTTCCCCTAGATAATTTCTTTAAACTCCTAATGGACCTAATCCTGATTGTCACTGTTTTCACACCATTAAATATTAATCTTACAATACTGTAGTTGTTCATGAAATATAGAAACCTTATTTGTTTGAAATTTTAGGTCATTTTCAGAAACCACTGAGCGTTTTCTCCCGCCCCCGAGGCCTGCTCCTGCCTCTGCCTCCGCACCAGGCCCACGGCAGTAAAATATTCATCAGATTATCCCTCCCACTGCAAGCGCCGGGCAGGAAGAGCAGCTGGCAGCCATCTTCTCAAAAAAGTGCCGATCGGGGGAAAAGCTGCTGACTGCAGTAGGCAGATCTGTCACGAGGAGACGTTATTGGTGTCCCTGGCATTCCTGCCCACCGACGATCCCACAGTCTTAGGAAATGTACTTAGGATACAATGCACTTGCTTGTTTTAAAACGAGATTGGTTATGGCCTGAGGATTTTGGTTTGGGTTGCGTTACTGTAAGTATTAAGGTTAGGTTTAGTTTAATGCTTAAGGCTAGGTTTAATTTAAAGATTGCAGTTAGGTTAAGAGTATTGATTGACATTATTGTTAGGTTTGGTTTAATGCCTAAGGCCTGCATAAAGGTTGTAATTAGGAATGGGGTCAGGATTGGATTAGGAATCCAGTTAGAATGGTAGTGACATGAGGGGCATTTTATGATGTTATTGGACAGATCTGAAACGGAACCCCTCCCCCCATTAAACAGCTAAATGCTGACCTCAGCGCTTACACCTGGGTACACAGGCCTGCTGCTGCAGCTCCCAGCAGCTCTAACTCTCTGACAGATTCAGGAGAGCTGGACCCCAGCCTGATGCTGCCTGAACGCTCCTATTTTAGATTCGTATTACCCCTCCCCAAGCCCCCGTCACTCCGTCTGACGGAAAATAAATGTCCTTGTTGGAAAATAATGCTCTCATTTGCTCCCAGTACCCATGCCTGCCCTGTTCCTGCAGCACTCCAAATAGCCTCCAATTCCAAAGCACAGAGAAAGTGATTGAAAATCACCTTTTTCCTTTTCTGGGCTCCTTGAGAGCAAGTGCCATGCACGCACATAAACACACACACACACACACACACACAAACGCACAGAAGTGAGCTGTAAAGCAATAAGGTGAGATGGCGAAGAAACCACCTGGCCCGGTTCCAGTGCTGTAACCACGGCGGCAATCGCTCATCGCTTCACTGGCTATTATTAGCGCTGGTGTACGAACCAGTGTGCATGGGAACCGCAGAGTTTTATATCTGCTGCTGGAGGATGATGTACAAACGGCCTTACCCCCCCCCCCCCCCCCCCCCCTCAACACCACCCCTGAGGAATCAGTGGCACAATCTGGCCCAGCACAGCGCCGGTGAGGGGCACCTCTGTAAACTCTGCCTCGGCTATGGGTCACCACCATTTCTCCGCTAAGCTAACGCTAACGCTAAAGCCGCTGCATAATAGTGCATTCATGACAGGAATTCATGCTCACAGCATAAATGCTGGTGCCTGCACTTAAGCTGTACTGGAGCCTCATTTATAAAAATGCTCTAAACATAAATGTTATCTTAAGATAATTTCCCAAAATGTGCTTAATGCTCGATTTATAAAAATAGCTGAGAGCTAAAATAGTTGCTTATGTTGGTAATTGTCATGTCTGTGTCTTGCGCAGCTGTGATATTCAAATCTCCAGATGAACTTAAATTTGAACTCATGTGAACATGCTTTACAATTACCCCATCTTATGACATGGCCTGTAACAGCAATTTTCCCCTAAAGTAGGTATCACTTCAACATTTCTTGTGCTCTTAATTTTAAAATTATAAAAGTGGCCCTCAAATGTGCAGGCGGCTACCTCCACATAACCAGCACGTAGTTATGATACGTCAGGTATCAACATTCCGTAAAGATACGATCATGTCCATATAAAAATTTTATAAATAGCTGCTTAGTCATGGTTTTCTGTATAATTATGTAGGGGATAATACCCTATGAACGAGTCAGTTATGAGGAAATAATTGCCCAACAGGGTGGTCCTTTGCGTCGGGCCGTTTACCACCCTGAAGTATAGTAAACGTTTGATCATTCTCTCCTCACTCACTTGTGTGTTGTAAGTTCTTATTATCTTATGTACGCTAGTATTACTGCCTAAAAACGCTTGGTTACATTTAAAACCTGTTCCACCCATTCTCATTAGCAAGGTTATACAAAAATTATGCACACCTTCGTGACACGTCTCAGCCAATCAGAATGCCATATTTGGACGAGGCGTTCTGTTATTTTTCAGTGCCATGGTATAATTAAGATATAACCTCTTGAAGCTAGATAGAAGTGTTTGTGGCAAGAAGACTTGGATTTAGAGGGGTTAGCGATTTCTGATGTAGCTCAGCTTAGAGTAGGTGTGGGACAGGATCTGTTGAGGATTTCAGTCATGGGTAGATATTGTTTGCTTGAGTTTGTTACTAAGGTTATGGATATGCATTATAGTCAGTTTAAATAGATTTTGAAATAAATGTTTATTTTGGTAATGGAGCTGAAATAAATTGAAAATAAGCCAATCCCCAAAACTGTTCCCATTCTTGGTCACGTGATGTTCCTCCTCTGTTCCGAAGGCTAACACAAAGGGGTTTAAATGACACTTTAGTATTTATTTATTTATTGGAGGGAAATTAGGATTTCTGACATTTCGTTAGAGTCAGCACATTTCCATCTTCAAACTCCTTGGCGATTAGCATTAGTTCTTTATGGTCTTGTCTGTCTCTCCATCTACTATTTGTTTTCTTTTCATTCTCATGACTGGCTTGTCGTTCGTTCCGCTCGTTCCTCTTGTAAAGAATGGGACCTGAGTAATGACCTCATTAAGCAAAGCTGGACGACGCTATCTCCGCCACTGGGTTAGACCGGCACTGATCAATATGACGGCCGCATTATCAAACCGCCCTTATCGGTCTGGGAAAGGAACTTCCCTGGTGTGTCACACTTCTTTTTCAATGCCTTTGTTGTTTTGACAAATTTCCACTTTACATATGCATGGGAAACCATAGAAGCAATTGCCCCTTTTTTTTGGTTTAGAAAATGCATTGTCTTTGATCATTGAGATTCATTGAATGGGCCATACTAGCATTCTGCCTTGAATCCAAACCCATCACAAATCTGGTTCTGAGCTTAGGTGTTGGCTGATGTGATGTGTGTGAAGGGTTCAGCTGGACTTTAAATGGTGGCCTGTATCCAACGGAAATATGTCCTTAACTTTGAATGAAAACTATAGAAGAAAAGAAAAACATTTTTATACTTGTTTATTTAATTGTAACTCAAAGTTGACATGCTCCAGCCCATACTTCCTAATATTGTTGCAACATTTTTGTTTGTTTGCTTGCATGTTCAATTAACCAATAAGAAACGTGAGTCTTATTGGTATGTATATACTTGCTCCGCTCAAATCCAGTTCCAGTCGCTGCTTCTTTTTCTCTGAACGCGACATGCTGAAGCACGGATGGTGTGCAGAGTATAAGGACGCTGCGCTGATCTAGATTAATGCCCGGGCTTTTGTTTCTCATATTCATTACCGGCCGTGCCACGTTCATCACACTGCTGGAGAGAAAGTTTCCTCAATCCTCGCTTCTTAACAAATCCTCTCCGACGTATGCTTTCTGCATACCAATAGTGCGAGAGAGAACTTCCACTTTAAAACTGAACAAGTTTCAGAGCACGTATCTCGCTTTGAAGTGGTGTTTTCCTTTTTTTTTTATCTAAACAATCAGTTATGGATCATTAAGTGTGTGCCACAAAGGGAGGACTCACATCTTAGTAAATGTTTTTATTTTTTATTCCTTCTTCAGGATTTTTATATTTTCTGCACTCTAAAAAATGGTTCCCTGTGATTCTATAGAAGAACCCTATCTAATGAAAGGGTTCTTTATCAGGCAAAATGGTTCTTTGGGAGTTTTTACACTTCACACCTATGTGAACTAAAAGGGTTCTCATATGGAATCAAGCCAAATAACCCTGTTTTCTAAGAGTATGGGTTGGAATTTCGTGAATATAAAAAGATACAACATTATCTGTGTATCAATGAAGAGACTGACCTGATGTTTTAGAACAGAAGCCAGGAAAGTTCCAAAATGCATGTTACAAAATAATCCACTAGACACAATGTGTAGTTCTTTCTCCAACTGAATGCATTATACATGATTTAACCCAGATGGTGGGATTTGCTATTACCTGAATCAAAGATGTTATCTTTACAAGACATTTCTGGATGTCGGGTGGGACCTTATGGCTGAATCAAAGATATTATCTTTACAAGACATTTCTGGACATCGAGTGGAACCTTATGGCATCATCTCAGTATAGGGTCAGACCCAACAATCACCATCTCTGCATTATCAGACCAAATATTATATTACAGTTGTACAGTGCACTACAGTATGGTGTTGTATTAACCCGAGGGTTGGGGGTTAGTGTGGGGTTGGATCCCAATACATTAAACTGGCCAATTCTTTCCCTTTCCAATTGTCTAAATGGACACCGTACTGTACGCAACTATGTAAAAAGCAACTCTTGAAAAGGGCATTCAGTAAACATAGGTCTGTTTTTATGTATAACAAAAACTGGACAGGAGTTCAGTCGGCAATATTGCAAGACTGGTGCCGTGAAGGGTACTCCGTATCACTGAGTATTAAATCAGGGTTATTTTTCATTTACTTGATAAATTATTCCCAAAGTTCAGACTCAATCTTCTGAAAGAAAAACTGATTATTTTAATGAAGCAAGTTCATCACAAAAAAACTTTGCCTAAGTTTTTCACTATCATTCATCAAGCTTATGTTACTCTCCTCTCTTTTAATCGGTAGAAGTACACAAAGCTGACTCCTAACTATTTTAATGTTGTTTATTTTACTTTCTAACCCTTGTGCAGTCTAATCTCAGAAAATAACAGTATTTTTTATTCGGTTTTGGTCATTTAATTAAGCAAATATTTATCGTGCTTCAGGTCTTGACATTTGTTTCGGCTTAATTGTTGACAGCTGATGGGATTACATTAAAGCAGTGAAAAGTAGGCATGATAAAACGGCCTCTTTCCACAAATCCCATCACCACTCCGTTCCCTCTTCGTCTTATTCATAGGAAGCGCTGAGCTGAGTTAGCAAGAATACCAACAACTTGGATCTTAATGACCAAATTCTATTTACCAAGGTTAAAATATGCAGCTTGCTGATTCAGTTCTATACCGGCTGGTAAATTATTTTAATTAATGAGGTCATAGCTGGAGGGGGCCTGCATTAACTACCTTGTCGATAGATGGTGTCTAAAAATCTGCCGTATATCTTGGTTAAAAGCTTACTGAAGTGTTATATATAAGCGTGTGGAGAGAATTCTTTATGAACAGCTGAAAGCTGTCTCTCCCTCTTCCCTCTCTGCGGTTTTTTTCAGAGTGAAATTACACCAAAACAAAAGCTGTAATTTAACATATTAAAGTAAGACGATAATACGTTGAATATTGATGTCTGTTTACTAATTTATTTAGCCTTTGGTAATTGTTTGCATTTGTTTTCTCATTTAACTGACATATACCTTGTGCATTACAAGTGTCAGGCCAGTTGAAACAGTTTGCAGTAATTTTAAAGTTTGTGCATTGTAGAGGCATTGTAAGTTAACCATTTAAATACAGGCTCATGCTTCATTGGACTAAAAAGACTAACTATAGAAATATACTGCATGAATGAAAATGTACAGTGTTTTTATGATTTATATTTCACATTTGTATCATATATATATATTTTGCTCTTATGGATAATTGCTTGGTGCTATAATTATACTACAGCAATTACTGTTGCATTGTATTATTTTAGCCTCATTTTACGACTTGATGTTTAATACACATTTTATACATAACATTTTATACAAAACATTGATATACTATATAACACATTTGACCTGTATTGCACTGTACATGCATTCCTTTACTGATGGGAAGTCCTCATCATAACGTTACCTCACAATCAAATAAGTCTGGGATTTCATTCATTCCAGAAATATTTTGTTTGGCGAGGCATCATGTACAGTATTTATATGTCCATTAAGTTTCAATTTCAGTGAATGAATTTGAAAAATTCAACTTAAAATGGAGTACATTGTTTTAACTTAATTAAAAAGAGTAAAAAAAAAAATTTTACTTCAAAGCTAAAGACCAGTGAACACTTTGCGGGATTAAACTGCTCTATTCAGATGGACGAAGGCAATAGGTTTCCTCAAACCATTTGAGTAAATGGAACTTTTTGCTTTTACAGTGATACACTGAGCTTCAGCGATCGCTTGTCACAGTTCTTTAAATTGGAGTGCTGAAGAAGACACTTCTCCTCCATTGCTTGTGGTCTCTCATCAGCGGAATCTCAATAGGCTGCCATTGATGGAGCCCTTACACAATGCCTATCGATGCCCTAAAATAGTTGATTATTGTACTGGCCTAGTTCCAGAGTGAATGCACTATTTATAGTAAATTAGTTTTTAAAAATGGAACACCTAAATCTGTATTATCCTATTGCGATGATGTATTTATATTATCTATGATATATTTTCTCTTTATTTTTATGAATGTACATATTTTTTTTAAATAGGGAAGTTGCTTATAACTTTAGCATTATCCAGTTATTTCATAATCTAATAAAAATGGCATAATCCATTTTCAGCTCAGGCTATTATTTTGACTGGACAGGGATGAGCATTGGACAGTTTCATAAACATCAGTGATTGGATAAATGATTATGCCAGTAAATTAGTTCTACTTGAGCCACAAAGTATCCTGGGTAACAAATAAATAGTGATGTATTTTCTGGGATCAGACCTTGGCTTTTTTATGAATTATGTCAAAAGCCAGTCAGTAGAAAATTACATTTTCTGTTTTGGTTGGTGTCCTCTTTCTGATGGGGTTTTCAAGATATTTATGGGTTCTAATGAACCTTTGTTCATAAATTTGAAGCAAAAATAAATGCAAGTCTGACTTTTCTTCTTCAGAAATGTAGTTTCACAAGGTCATTTTGGTGAGCACTGAACTCACCAACTCCTGTCATTCAAGCCTCCGCACTTTTCCGGAGGAGTTTTAAGTTGTCGACCTGTGGGAACAAAGCAAAAAAATGCTCAAGTGGAAATATCCTGGCAACAGTGTGCTGTGGAAACAGCAGCAGGCCAGACGAGTGGAAAAGTAGAACAGGTCTTGCGTTTGAATAGTGGCCTGCACTGCGATGTTGCTGATGGCACCTGGGCAGGATCTTTAAAAGAGAAAGAGAATATGTCTGAGGAGGTGAAGAGCCAAAGGGGTGGAGTGCTGATCCAAGCATGTTTCCACCCAGCTAAACGATTAAGCACGCCCCCACTGCATGCTTTAGAAAGAAGCAAAAAGAAATGGAGAGGAGGAAGCATATATCTTCAAATTTCATACTGCTTCAAGCTCCACAGAGAAGCTGAACCACACATGCTGTTACCTGGTACTTCCTTTCCTCAACAACAGCAGGCTACACAGTGAAGTTCATACATTTTCTGCTCTTCCTGTCCAATGCCTATGCATATAGCAGACAAGGGACCAGTTTCATGGACTAAATTCAGTAACGTATTGGAGAATCTCCATTCTAAATAGAATTTAGTCAGATTAATCCGTGTCTCTGAAACAAGCCCAAGATATGATAGGCAATAGACAGGTTCTGATGGTTCAAGCCATGGTGTGATGTGTGACCAGTGACCTATTACCAGGTTTTGCCATGTTAAACCACGGTTTGAAAACTAACAACTGAGCGATGCAAGCAATTAGCGAAGTAGCACTTCCAGATAATTGACTTATGGCCCACAGCAACTCTGCTGTACTGAGCACGCCAGTGGGTGATGAATCTATGCCAAAACCTGGGGACAAATGACCAACCTAAAGTCAGAGGTCTTGTGCTAACATCTGTCCTACTAACTGCCCGTGTGGATTTGGCTGGCTTGCTCAGTTACATCCAGCAGGTAAAGGATATGTCCGCTCTGTCCAATCTCACATGTTAATTAGAACGTATTCTGTTGTCAAGACTACCATTGGTTCAATGTCTGCTTGAGGATGCTCCCTCCTAAAAATAGCATTGCATTTACAGCTGCATTTTTAAAATATGAGCCATAGGTTGCAGTATATTGTGTTTGGGAGTACAGTAGAACCTCAGAGATCCAAAACTGAACAGGGTATGGAACCGAAAATATGACATTAATACGAAATGACGACAAGAACAAGCGTTTCCACCAACTAGACAAGGGAGTGCAGCTTAACTGCTTTTGCTGAAGAGTAGCCAACAAGGAAAATATCACATTTGACATAAATTAAGTAAGCGAGAAGCAGGTGAATAATTTTAGTTCCAGCAAAGATCATGCCATACTGATGCCTGTATGGCCAATGCAAGCAGTGACTTTCGCTTACCATTGGTGTTCCACAAGAGTGCAAAACTTCATTGCTTTGCCAATGTCACAATATGGACTTGTTAGGCTGTTTCACAAGTTTAGCCTACTGTTGATTATTTGATTGAACACTTTTTGGGCAAATTTCATTGAGATTATTGGTTTATTTTGACTCAAATTAAACTGCACTGAAATAAATATTTAATTCCTATAATCTGTGTATTACTCTGAAAGAGTCACTTTCAGAGTTCTGAAGATTGCCATGTTCTGAACGACCTTCATTCTCGATGTGTTCGGTTATCTGAGGTTCTACTGCCTTTTTTCTTTTTTTTTTAACCAGTTTTTATTCCCGAGTTCCCCCACCCCCAGTTCATAATGCTCAGCTGTATTAGTAGGCCCCTCTCTTTCACAATAAGGTCAGGTCGTTTCACACGCACACAAAGCAGTGTTCTGCCAGTTCTGCCAGTATTTTCACACTGTTGTACCGCACGCCAGCACAACCAACAAATAGCTTTTGGTGATGGATGTTGAGAGGAGAACAATCCCACCCATTTAACAATCTCCCTCCCTGGGTGGTGGTTTGATACCAGTACATATGTAACTATTTCTTAAACCTTGTTACTGAATTCAACTCCGAAGTATACCCAATTCAACAGAATTCATATTTTGGGTATTTGTCAGTTTTTGCAATAAATAAGGCTAAGGAATACAAAACATCTAGAAATGTGTAGATACCTTATTAACTAAGTTATGTAACATAAAATTGTTCTTGAGGTGTTGAACCCAAGCTGCAATGAATATGGTAAATGTTAAAGTCTTACAAACCAGGTTATGCAACCTGGAGATAATTAATTGCCAATAAATCATGTTATCATTTTCAAGATGTTTGAGGCTTTTTTAATGGGGTGGAACTTTCTGTTTGTATGGATGATGATAGAAAACAAACACATAAAAAATATATATTTGGTTGATGCCACCCTAACTGGATTTAATTACCAAGGAACCCATAATTCATCTTGTGTTGTTGAAAATATAATTCAGTTGTGATGGTGTTTTTTCCCAGTAATGTGGTGAGTCTCAAAGCTCATACATCACGTTGCTGAAGTGTACAATTACACACTGCATCCAAATCAGCACTGCTCAGAACACATAGGGCTGCAAGTACAGGGCCACACTGTGTATGCAGTGAACACGTACCGTCACACTTTCTGTTGACTGATTTCAAGTTGAAGGTTTAGTTTCGTTGACTGATGATGTTGATTAATTAAGAGGGATGTGACACCCAGAAGAGTGACTGACCCACTGTTTTTTAAAGTGTGTAATGAGTATTACATTTGTTGAAATTAATTGTAACAGCCAAGATCATGTCATAATTTGGAATGTCCATTTGGCTATTTGCAACTGTTGCCACATTCGTGCCTGATACCCACTGCCAATTTGGCAGAGTGAAGACATCCACAGTTCTGCTTGAAATACGTGGTGTCGCCAGTCTGCTTTTCACACCACCGCCAAAAGCTAAGCTTGCATAGAGTAGAGTCAGAGGAAGACCTATTATATGCAGCTTTGGCATGCATTCCATGGGCACCGCAGTCAACCAGCTGGGGGCGATAGAGAGCGATGAATGCAGGGCCCCTAACCAACTGAACCCTTGCGTACCCTGGGCGATATATATATCGCCAATTGTACATAATCCTGTGGCGCTTCCGGCCGCAGTCAATTTCGATCCGAGACCTTCGATCCACCACGTGGTGCCTTAACCGAATGAGCCACCCAGCAGCCCTTGTGCGTTTATTTCCGTAACCCCACGAGAAGCGGTTAAGCACATTGGTGTCACCCATTTAACGACCCCCCCAAATGAAATGCTGCACATTGGTTTAGGTTTCATAACTGGGAATTGAAACCGATGGATGGAAAAACCTTATGAGCGCAGATGTCAGTCACATCTCAGCACACAATCCCAGCCTTGCTTCCTATCACGGGAGCCATTTAGCCAGCGGTCATTGCTGGAAACCTTCTGCGCTTTAATCCCACTAAAAGCTAGTGAGCTGCCACCAGGGTGGGGAATGGATTTTTCTTCTTTTTTATTTCCAAAGAGGAGGGCTTAGGCATTATTACTTGTGGAAGGGAGGGAGCCAGCAGAGTATTACATCAGTCATCACACAGAAGGCTGTCAGCTAGACAGGCCATGAAGACCATGGCATGATACTGACATTAACTACAATCTAAAAAATCCACTCGACTACTGCTAGCTTTCCAGGCATCAATGCTAAATGTGAAGTTATTCAACTTTTGCGAAGCAGGCACAATTCTTTTGTGTGGAGGCATTACAAGTTTATGAACAGAAGATATTCCCCTTTTTGAGTATGGGCAAGTGATGTCACATTTCCGCAAGTGTTGTTGGTTTTTTTTATTACGTCGCATGCACTATAATGTGCACATATACACCCAGTGAGAACTTTGTTCGGTAGCATTTATTAATCTTATTCTTTTGACTTATTGGTCTTCTGCCACTGTAGCCTATCCACTTAAGAGGTTTGATGTATTTTCTGTTCAGAGATGCTCTTCTGCATAGCACTTTTCTAATGTGGTTATTTGCCTTACTGTCACCTTCCTGTCAGCTTTGATTAGTCTGGTCCTTCTCCACTGACTTCTCTCATGAACAAGGCTTTTGCCTGCAGAAATGCTGCTCACTGGATTTTTGTTTTTTTGCACTATTCTCTGCAAACTCTAAAGACTGTTGTGCGTGAAAATCCCAGGAGATCAGCAGTTTCTGAGTTACTCAAACCACCTTGTCTGGTACCAACACTCAATCCATGGTCATCACTTAGATCACATTTCTTCCCCATTCTGACATTTGGTCTGAAAAACAGCTGAACCTCTTGACCATGTGTGCATGCTTTCATGCATTTAGTTGCTGCCACATGATTGGCTGAATAAATATTTGCATTCACAGTGTACAGGTCTACCTAATAAAGTACTCAGTGCATTTATGTTATATGTGTTTATTAATGCTTAATAGAGAGCTAATGACATACTTATGAAGGTTTTACTAATGCTAATGAAACCATTTTAAAAAGACAGTGAGAAATATAATTTGCAAAGGGAGACGATTCAAGATGGTTACCAATCTGACCAGCTGTGGATATCCCAGCAATGCACAATGCTTCAAGAAATTGCAAAGAATCCTAAAACTACTGTAATCCTCAGCTAAAGGGAAAAACACAACACTGCATATTACAAAAGCCTAACCATCAAGTATGGTGGTGAAGAGGTGATTAAAATTGGGGCTTGATGAGGGCTTCTACAATAATTGAGTCCGCCATGAATTCCTCTCAATACCAGTGTTTTCTGGAGGAAAACGTGACCCCATCCAACAGATAATGCTTGGCCGGTAAATCTATGACTGAATAGCTGAAAAAATAAAATAATCAAGGTTGCGTAATGGCCAAATCAAAGTCCAGACCTCAACCCCATTGAGATGTTGTGGTGGTACCTAAAGAGAGCTGTCAATAAATGACTGCCCTCAAACATCAGTGAGCTGGAGAAGTGGGCAGGAGCAAAGTAAGAGACTGATAAACGTGTGTGTGTGTGTGTGTGTGTGTGTGTGTGTGTGTGTGTGTGTGTGTGTGTGTGTGTGTGTGTTGTCTCATCAAGCATCTGACGGAATTTAGCTACATTACAATATTGATGCAGCACTCAGATAAAAAAGACTGTGTTCTTCCTAAACTTGTGCTTCCATTTACTTAAGCTAAAGCTATACATGGTGCATTAATGGATCGTAGCAATAAGGCTGAATCAAGATGATGTAGTTGACTGAGCCAAGACAGGTTATTTCAGGAAAACAAGAGCTACGGCCGCGCCTCCGTATTGAATTGCCGCCTTTGGGCAGAGATGCATTACTGCCGGTGCTTAGTAGCCGTATGGCAACCTTAATCTTTGACCCAGTCCTCAATAAATCTCCGTGGCTAAGGTCAGGCCTGCAACCAGATCTGAACACAAAACCGTTTTTTATTGCTTTTCACTTTGACCTGGCAACATTGGGGAGGGGGTTCGCATGGAAACGGTAGACTTTATTAGGTGTGTCGCCCAAAAGGGAGATTGAGGTTATACTGGGGGGAAAAAATGGTTATCAGCAGAATCAACGCATTGAGGAGGAGGGAGAAAGAGAGGCAGAATAAATTCAGATGCTCCTGAGTAAGAAAAGGCAATAACCGCTGTGAAATGAAAGAGCTCTGGGATCTAATCACATGTTTGTCGTCTAAAACCAATAAAATGCAATGTGTTTCCCGCATTTTGAATATTGTCAAAGGAGATGCTTGCTTGTTGTGTGTGTCCCTGCCCTTCCCAATGCATTATATTTTGCATGCCCATCACAATGCACACAAAATGTATACATGTACGCAAACATTCAGACCTATATAGATACAGTACATCCATGTACAAAAGCACACACACAGATAAACATTAGTGCACAAGTCCACGTATACAGTGATGCACGTGTACATTCACTTACAGATGCACAGACATACACACGTGTGTGTGTGTGTGTGTGTGTGTGTGTGTGCTTATACATACACACACACACACCAATAACCAAATTATGATGGAAAATAGTACTCCCACTCTCAGATTTTTTTAGATACAATATACAATCTACAGTGGAGTGTTTGATGGTTTGCCATTACAATGAGCCAGGTATAGAGGTACAGTATAGGTGAGGGGGGTGGGGGGGGGGGGGTGGGGTGGCTGTGTGATGGAAGTCTACAGCCCTATAACTCACAGATGCCCAGAGCTGGTGTAAAAGTAGAAGGCAGAAATGCACTTTCATCATTCTGGTGCTGGGAGTGATTTAGGCTTTTGAGTGGGCAGAAGCCAGGTCTCAGATGGAATTGTAACGCCGCCACCATAAATCACACCAGACCGAAAAAAAAAAGGTGTTTATGACTCTCGGCCCCAATGAATTTCAGTCAGAGGACAATGACACCCATGGACCCGAATCCAGTGCGAGATTGCATCTGGATGAAATTTTACCGAGCGCGATTTAGGCTCCTGGCCGGGGTAACCAGGGCCCCCACTGTTCTACAGAGCCCACAGAGCCTTTCTATTTCAATGACAAGCCTCCTGTCTGTTCCAGCCTTCCACTGCAATTAAAATGGCTTCCTCAGAAGGTTTGCTTTTTTCTCCACATTTAAAACAGTCTGTATAACATCTGCTTCCTGTCCCCTCAGGGAAATAGTATGTGCTGAAAATATATAAGTAATAAAATATTATGATGATATTGTAACATTTTTATATATAGGCCAATATACAACATATTGCTACAACAGTAGCACCTTTTAACATATTAAAAGGTGCTACTGTGAAATATATTTACATTATATTCTCCAAAAAGTCATAATACCAGTTTCACATTATTTCACAGTCCATTCCATTTCTGTAGGTCCTTCAAGAGGTCCTTTGCTTTTGAATGTAGATGTTTAAAATGCACATCAGTCTTAAAACTGAAATGATTGTTCCAAACTGTGTCAAAAAAGCATATGTGAGTGCATACTTTGTTCAAAATAAATGAAAAATGACCTTCATTCGTGTTTCCTAGCCTACTGCAAGCTCTTTTTGAAATGACACCCACAAAGTCGCTCCTGCTCCTAAATAGAAGGGTATATGGAGCGAGTGTGTCTGGCAGTTTGTTTACATTTCACCCCCTGTCTGCGTTCTGTAAAGAAATTGAAAAACAGAGTGAAATCTAAAAGGAACACCCTATGCTTCTGAACGCCCATACCCTGCTGAACACCCTACACTGCTGAACACCATATTTTGCTGATCACCCTACACTGCTGAACACCGTATTTTGCTGAACACCCTACACTGCTGAACACCCTATTTTGCTGAACACCCTACACTGCTGAACACTGTATTTTGCTGACCACCCTACTCTGCTGAACACCCTATTTTGCTGAACACCCTACACTGCTGAACACCCTATTTTGCTGAACACCTTACACTGCCAAACACTTTACACTGCTGAATGCCCTATACAGCTGAACACTCTATTTTGCTGAACACCCTACACTGCTGAACACCCTATTTTGCTGAACACCTTACACTGCCGAACACTTTACACTGCTGAATGCCCTATACAGCTGAACACTCTATTTTGCTGAACACCTTACACTGCTGAACACCATACACTGCTGAACTCCATACACTGCTGAACACCCTACACTGCTGAACGCCCTACACTGCTGAACACCCTACACTGCTGAATGCAATACACTGCTGAACACCTTACACTGCTGAATGCCCTACACTGCTGAACACCTGAATGCCATATGCTGCTGAACACCCTACGCAGCTGAACACCCAGTTGCTCTTACAAGAGTCGATGCAGGGAAATCCCCATCTGCTTGGAGTGGGTTTGTGTTTAAGTAATATTTTAAAAAGAAAACCACAGCCTCTCTTCAGTCACACACATTCAATCTGAACGAGGCATTGCGCTGGCACATTATTGCATTGTTTTATGCTGTTCGACGGCTTTATGCTTGAGTTAAGAATTGAAATACGATAATGCCAAATATTCTGTACTGTATCTCTGTTGAGCAAATGGAAGCCTATGTTCAATCCTGTCTGGTTTGTCCTTAAAGCCCCCTTTTCTTCTTCTTCAAGATTAGCTAACCTTATAGCCAACCCGCAGCTAACGTTAGTTCTCGTCTAATTTCAGCATCTGAGGGAAAAAGCTTGACAGTAGCTGAGATAAATAGGCGAAGAGTCAGAGTGTGAGAGAATGAAACCCTGGTAAATGTTTTAGTTGGACACACCACACGAACACCAGGTCAACAGCCCAAGGCTCTCAGATGATAAGTAGGTGAAGTGATGCTTTGCAAAACAAATCTGAACGGAAAGCATTTGGGTCTTATCTCTGCCAGCAGTGCTTTCTTCACACACCACTCACACAAGGACCAGCATTCACTTGCTTTACATTTTCATAGATTCTGTCATAGTTTCCCAGTATTTTTGGCAGCGGTAAATTGCGACGCCTTTTAAATGCTGCGGATTTCAGGTTAACTCAATTGAAGTGTCTCTTGCCAGTAACAGTCAAAGAAAGTTTACTGCTGGCAGACAGTCTGAGGAGCCCTGCTCCTGTGTGTCCTCTTTTAAAAGCACTGGTAGGTTTGTCCTGACCCGTTCCGCCCACCTCTAGTCTTAATCACAAACCTTTACTTTCCTAAGAAGGTGTGGAATAACTTTTTTTCTTACGCAGTCACAATATCAATTGCAGTAGTCGCTGATCTAAAAAGAGACAAAGCACAACTGCATGCCATTGGATACTGTATGCACATACTGTCGTATGTGGTTGTGTGGATAGTCTCGTAGGGAGAACATTTATGAATATGCAGGCCAGGGATAAACAGACTGAAGGCCTTAAGGCAGTCCCACGGGGTCTTCTAAATAGTGCTTGAGAAGTGTTCTCTTTTCAGAATATTTTCGATATTCTTATAACTACCAACATTTGGTAGTTATATGAACCAAGGAATTTATTCCGTCTTTATACTGTACTCGACACGTGCTAACGATCTGTAGCGCGTGATGTCCCATACTGATTGAATTGGCATGTTTTGTTGTTATGTGTACATGGAAGCCGTGCTTCATGACTGGTTTAAAGGCTCAGTTTCAGTGATCCCCTCTCACGGTGAACCGCAAGGTTCCGCCACTCGGCTCTTCTGCCCATCAATATCGGCCAATCAGCCTCGGTGAAAGGTCCGGGGGATTAAAGAGGAGGCGTATGGCAGGCCCTGGTGTCAGTCCTGAACGCCTCGCTCCAGAAGAGCTCCGCTCTCTCATTAGACGAGCCCTCCTCAGCACGGCGGTGATGAATAGGAGCGGTCCGAGGGCAGTCTCCCGGGAGGAAACCTGCTCGCGCTAACGAGCGACATCGCCAGTTTGTGCACCGCCGGTTCGTTCCCACCTCCCGTCCTCTCTAAATTAGCTCTCCAGGTCTCGGGTACCCTCCTCCCGCGGAAGAGCTGGAACCCGGCTGGCACGAGCTGGAGCGCAGAACCGGCTGACCCCTTGGTGAGAAATTGCCGATGTCTCGCTCGCTACCGCAGCTGCAGAGCGTAGGGTTCAGCTGAATGCGATGCGTGATGTTGCTGATTACTCCCTGGTCTTTTACCCTTTAGACACCAGGAAAATCGCCTGTAATCTGTATTAATTCTCGCTAGTTATTCAGAACAAAAGTCTTCTTTCATACTCTTATACAATGAATGAGCCAGACGAGTTCCAAGTCTACGGTGGAAAGGGTCGTAATGAGCCGGCTGGTTCCAGCATTGCCGCTGAAAGGCATGTGATGAGTGAGCCTGGTTCCTGGTCTACGAGGGCGTAGGGGCGTAATCAATCGCTCTGTACTGTCCCCGAGGGGAAATATAACAGCCAAGTTAAAGCAAACACTCGATAATACACAAGATATTACAACGGACACGGGCTAGGATTCAAGCAATTAAAAATAGTTTACATCCCTCAATGGCATGAAAGGACAGAAAGACCCAAGACCCTGTCAGCAGAGAATCGGAACCGGGCGTCGACGGAACAGGGGTTCCACAGGGGTGCCGTCGATGGATTCACGTCTGCGGTGACCGCTTCACACATCAAGTGAAAAAACCCAATTAAACCGTTTGCGAGCCACACCAAAAGAGAAGTTCTGTCAGCCAGAGCGAGCGTTTCACATTAGGCGTGCCCGGGAAAGGTGCATCTATAATTGCTTCAATCATTAGGAATGAGTCATACGTTTTCAGAATGATTTTCCCTCATAGTGGTGCACAAAAGCAATCCTGAATGGTCGCGGGGCTTGCTGTTGTGCTGTTAAGAAGAGCGGTGGTGCTTTCCAGCCTGGCTGCAGGAGCTGAATGAGAAAGCTTAGATCATTACAAGGTGGATGTGGCGGGGTCACTGCTGTGGTATTTTGAAGCAGCTATCCCTCTCTGTTTCCTATCGATTTGTCTGCCCAGCCGTTTTCTGACAGTCAGTTAAGAAGCCATAAAAGAAGGTTGGTACCTCCATGGAGACCTGATTACACTCCCCCTCTTCATCCCCCTCTCTGACATTACACACACACACACACACACACACACACACACACACACACACACAGTGTGATACTCACAAATACACACACACACACACAGTCTACTGCTCACAAATCAACACACGCACATTCCCATGCACTCAAATCAGCACATATATACAAACACACACACACACTCACTCTCGCTCTGTCGACATTGCACAGGCGCAAGCAAATACACACACACACACACACACACAAACACACACAAACACACACAAACACAGTCCACAGCACACAAATCAACACACACACATTCCCATGTACTCTGATCAGCACATATGTACAAAGGAAGGAGAAGATATTTGTGATGAGACTGGCCTACAAATAAAATAAGACAATAGTTAAAAATGGGGTAAGAAATGTCAATGGTATTTGTAAATTTTATTTATAAACTTGTCCCTAAAAGACCAAATGTGTTGACTGAACAGAGATACAGCACAGAGATATGACTGTTATCCCAATGCCGTCAAAATATGTGGATCTAGATCAAATCTACATTAGTTCTTCATTTTTGCTAGTGTTAATTATTTCCTTTTCTGTTAGGCAGGCAGGTTCAGCACTTGTCAAACTGTCTTTGTGGGGAAAAAAAACATGCACAAGCGTTAATTTGTAAATGGAAGTTAGGGACAAATGCCTATTTTATCTAAGCAGTGGCTACTACTTTTCACATTTCATGTTGACAGTGTATTCATGTCAGAATTTCATAACCCCTTCAGTTACCCCTCAGGTGCATTCAGGAATACTTGTACAGTTTACTTTCATTCATTCATTTCCACCAACTCAATTAAATGTGTGTTTGGACAATGTCATCTTTCATCTTTAAGTGTCAGTGTTTATAGGTTTCATACTTTTTTAATAACTCAACCCGGCCGTGTTTTTTTTTTTCCCCCCTAACGTTGTATGGCGTGCTAACAGATATGGTATATCTGCTATAAATGTACTGACAGGGCTTAATAGAAAAATGTGCAATAGTGTGTGTCCTCACTAGTGATTTGATAGAGCGAGTGAACTGCCAACTCCTAATGGCTGGGGTGACAAATGTGTCAATCAGAGTAGTCTCCGTGGTGACCTGCGGTATGGAGACATTATTGGAAAGCCCGCAGCCACAGATGGATTGGGCTGGTAAACCTAAGCAATGAACTGTGTTTAGACACCAGTGGCCCCTATGTCACAATCCACTGAGTGAAGGACCACGCTTCTCTCCACTCAGAGAGCTGTGGACTCACGGAAGAGCCTTCTCTTCTTTCAATTTTCTTTTACCCGGTCCTCTTCTCTCCATTTGGAAGGTTATTTTTGTACTTGCAGACCCATCTTATGGAGGCGATATAGATGGGACTGCCAGCTGTCGTTTGTGTCTTTTCACTCTGCAGTGCTCCGGCTGAGCTGCGAAGTCGCTGTGTTCGAGGAGTCGACTTCCTTAGACCTGGTGCAGGCACCTAACACCCCAGCCACTTTCCGCTGTGCCGCAGTCAGGTTTACGCTGGATGAACCCCCCAGCAGCGCTTCACAGCCTATACGTACGACTGTCTGTTCTGGACTCTGTGCCAATTATAAGTGACGGTATCTGGCTGACAATGTATATCTCACTTGGTGCCATCCTTCTGTGGGAGTTAAATGAACCTGCTACCTCTGTATCCGTCGAGAAGATAATTACAAAAGCGATAAAATAAACAATACGCATGAATGTACGAAGGAGGGGGTGTAAAAAGAGAAGGAATGGCATCTGTTTGTCAGTGGAGTTTATTCGCGTTTGGAGGCTGGAGTTTGCTTAACTGCTGTGCTGGTAAATGGCCGCTCTTAACTGAAAAGGCCCATGCTGAGCTTGGGAGTAATCCTGAAAGCCTCCCTCCTGAGAGCCATCTGCGGGCTCCCTCTACGACAACTCGCCGAGGCGGCCCTGTCCATTGTGACATCACATGCTTTTGTTGGCAGATGCGCCAATGATGTAAGGCTGTTGAACCGGTACGACTGACCGTTGCTGACCGTTTTTGGAGACCGTAATTACGCTTGTCTGAGAAGACCCAGGGCCAGGTTTTTTGGCAGATTCATTGCACGCAGCCCTGGTATTTTAGGCAACACATTTCAGCGAGTTTCCTTTTCCATTTGACTTTCACCTTGCTCCCTGCCCCTTGCACAGCTGCCAGGTAAAGTGTTGAGATGTGTTGTGATACATGATTGTGACACCTGCTTAATGAATGTGTCCCTCGGCTACAAGGACAGGGCGGGTTGCCTTTTGCTGTTAATCTGGTCCGGAATTGAAAGCTTTGTCACTCTACTATAGAGGGGAACGTTTCCAATTTGATGCACGAGATGAATATTCATGACAGTGTGTCATCGGTGGCAGTATATGTTTCGTCATTGGTCCGGCCTCCTCATGAATATTCATACATTGTAATAGCACAAGCTCCAGTTAGCATTTGAAACCTTGTGGAGTACGGAAGCTGGGAGGACCAAAGGAATTTGGGAGGTGATCACCTAGCTGCTGTAGAGAATCTATGGTACAGCCTCATCGCACCAACAACCCAATGTGCATTTAAAACTCTGCCCATCTGCATCACCTGTGCTCATGAGCTGCAAAGGATATTTAATCCATAATCAATTAACATAATGGACCTTTTAAATATCAAGAGGGCGACATTAGCTCCGGAGGAAATAGCGGTTGTCTGGCAGTTGGACGGTTGCTGGTTCAGTTCCCCCACCCTGGGTGTGTCGAAGTGTCCTAACCCCCTCACCTAACCCCCAATTGCTCCTGATGAGCTGGTTGGCCCCTTGCAAGGTAGCCAGCCGCCATTGGTGTGAGTGGTGTGTGTGAATAGGTGAGAGGCATTACTTGTAAAGCACTTTATCATTTATATAATAGTTTTGCCTCAAGTTCCTTAATGCGTAATGACAACCTTCATATTTGACCCATAGTCTTGCAGGTAATTGCAGATTTGAAAAAGGTAGATTACAAAGTGTGCTAGCATTTTCTGTTTTCCTGTCTTATTTTTTGTCTTTTGTCCAAGTTCACTTTCCGTAGTTTCACTTTTCTTCACCAGTGTCTTGTTACCTGTTTCTCTGCACCCGCACCTGTTTTTCATTTCAATTATCTGTGTATTTATACCCGTCTGTCTGCCCTGTTACGTTGCCAGATTGTTCAGACCATTCTTTCCAGTGGTTTTCTGGCTGCCTGTCTTGTGTACCGGCCTCCTTTGTGTACCCCGACTTCTGTTTTTTTGATTGCCCTTCTGTTCTGTGTTTGATCACCTGCTACTGGACTTTCGGATTACAATTCTTTGATACGTTCTGCACCTGTTCTGATTGATTTATTGTGTTTGGACTTTCACCTTTGACCTCGACCATGAATTGGATTTTCTCTGTCATACCCGTTTGGCTTGTGCTTGGACTTCTGCCTGTGACCCCTATTATGAACTTGACTGCCTCTGTTGTACCTGTTTGCCTGCATTTGACCACAGCCTGCCTGACCTGCCTTTCACAAAAAAACACTTATTCTGCCTATTTCCAGGTTGCTATTGGTTCTTTGGTTCTGACACCTGACCTCACAGAGTATCTACCGAAGCTACTGTACACGAAAATGAAAAGGAAAAGAATTTGCTTAATCAGGAAGTTGTTAAAAACACAGCAATCTCATCATAACACTCCATTTGCCCTGTATTAATTCAGGGTTTGTAGTGTTTTATGTAAAATCAAGTGACATAAAGTCAACATCGCAGAACGGATGCTTCATTTGTGCTATCAGTACAATACAATATACCAAATGAAATAATGTAATATGTAAGAGAAATTTTAATATTTCATCCAGGATAATGAGAAGTGGAACAGATTCATTATATCGTGGTGTAAATAAAGGCCCGGTGGATGAAGGGGGAGAGGCCACCCCACTCATTTCTTAATGCTGCACAATCCCTCATCGTGCTCCATTAAAGTGGTACATTCAGCGAAAGAGCGAGTATAATCTACTGGCTTCTCAGAGCTCCATTGTATTTTAGTGGAAGGCCTTTCATGTAAACTACTGCTTTAAGAATGAAGCTGTAAAGACTCAAAGTGTAATTCTCATGCTGTAAGTAGAGGCTGGTCCCTGCAGTGTCTACAGTAGATGATAGTTTTTTTTGGCAATCAGAAAAGGAGTTAATTAATCTAGCCTCTTGGGTTATCTTTTTTAGCATGTTCAATTCGGTTTCCTAATGCTTTTGAAAGATGAGTCAATCTGTGTTTGGCTGTGCGATGTCTTGTTTAGGGATGGGGAAATGCTTCTCCAGAAGAGCCTCGAGGCTAAGCACGTTCCACAGGCTTCATTACAGAGTGCACCGTCAGCATTCGCTAGCATCTCAGAAGCTTCCCCCCGAAATTCAGCTTTAAAAGCCTGGGCGGAGTGCGGCACATTCTTTTTAAATACAAACTATGAGGACTGCTCTCGGGAAAGTTTGTTCAAACTTTCTGGAGGAAATAAATGGAGGATATTTAGAAACATAAAAGGAAGCAAAGTTTTGTGTTCTTTTTTCAATTCAGAGTGGATGCCTTTTATCCTGTTCTAAAATACACTCACTAATTGGAAATCATGAAAGCATTCTAAAAGCCTTTGCTTCTCATCATCCTACTGCACATATGCTGCACTAGGAGAAGACACCCGCACAGCTAGTGCAAGCATACTATATCACCGACTGAAACCCTCCCTCCCTGGGCATCCTGATTGGTTGCACTATTCGCGCACAGCTTCACCCACTGGATCCTGTGTCCTGCTTGGCAATCATGGGTCTGGAGTACTGCCTGGGTTTGTTGGGCCTACCAAGCTTTGATGCTTTTTTTAATCTCTTCAGGCAGTGGGTTCAGAGACATTTAATCACTGGCAAGATATCACACTCCGCTTTCCTTCCTGTCACAGCCAGAGAGTTCCTGTCGCTAATTAAAGAGCCGGGGTGACGGCTACTGTCCACAAATGCTCCCAAGCAGGCAGGCCAGGGGCATGCGCTGCTACTCAAGGACTGGCTGTTAAAGCAGCTCTCTGCCCAGCCATCAATCAGAGTCAAATAAGTGAGGACCTCACAGGCCATGAATATTCATAAGCACCTGCCTCCCCAGGAAGTGCTCGGGTTCAGCAATGCAGCATCAGCTCGTTCGGTGCGGAGCATAAATAGGCCGACATCTCCTTTCTGCCAGGGGATGTGAGCCCAGCCTTCTCCCGCTGGAGAAACTGAGACCTGAAACTGAGATGGAGGAGAAAGTGAAATTCTGTGTAGGGGGGGGATGCCTTCGCTCAGATATACAGCCTACTCTCTATACAAAATATCTGCATCTTTTAGAGAAAACATTCCTTGGATTTTACTGTCATTCTGTCATTGAGGCTCATCTGAGCAGTTGGTACAAAATGCACACTGAATTAGGCACTGGTTATGAACAACATGTCACTTATTTTTGTGTTTTTATCTGCAAATAAATATAAGCAGGTATTTCAAATATACAAATATATTTTACTATTATGTCCACATTTTCAATTACTCAGTTTTTTTTATGTGCACACTTGAAATTACAAAGTGATAATAATAGCTAGAATATTTTGAATTCATGCTGACATTGTTTATTTGTATTATTTTGAACATGACTACTGTAAAAAGGAACGAGTGATAGGACCTCACGGCAATGGCACAGGAATTCTCCATGCTGCACGAGCGCCTGGAAATGTGCAAATGCGATTGGCTTCATAATCTGTATTTTGTGGAGACCAAACCTTATGCATGATTCATTTGAAGCAATAACGTAACATTTTGTTAATTAACTGGATTCCAAATGAATCGAATGGATAGTGTGAGAAAGACACTGCAACATAGTCATGGGAAACAAACTAAATTAACACAATCAGAAGAGACGGCATCATTTTGCATCTGCATCTTTCAGGGGCAGGAATTATTTGCTTCACAAATCAGCTGTTAAGATTTGTATTTTTATTTTAAGATATATAAATAATCCTAAAACTCGCTCTCTCACTTTGGTAAGCCATTTACAGCAAATATTGTATTGGCTTGTTGGTGCTTCAAATTTCTTTTGCGCACATATGCAAGTATGTATACAGTGTATGTATGTGTCCCCGTGTATGGAATTTCATGTGTGCAGACCACAGAACACATTGTCACCGAGTACCCAGAACACTGACAACTCCCTCTAATGGAACACTTGATAATTGCATACTTAACTGTACTGCATACTATTCTGCTATTCACAGTTAGTAAAGAGATCATCATGTCAACTCCACAATGCAGTTCATTGTCATTAATTGATGTGGTCATGTCTGGGGTGGAAAATCCTCTTAAATGTGGAAAGGCTGCAGTTTTGATGGACCCATCACTCCCTGCTGGCATAGATTCCTCAAATTACCTTTTCTACGGGAATTTTTTTTATTGTCTGCAGTTTATTCCATAATTACTTAATTTTCCACATCTGATGGATGGCTTTCATCTCTGTGCCATGCGGTGTTCCATGGGCGCGATTAGCCTCAGTTCTCCAGAGATTTTCAGAGTTCATAAAATCCACTTAAAGCATGAAATTCCTGTTCTTTAGAGTTGGCTTTCTCCAGCCATTGATTTTCCTTTCTTGCCCTAATGTTATGTGTACTTAGAGAGGGGGGTACAATGCACCGGCCACAATGAGCGCAGTTGGTACGAGGCGCAGAGCAAACGCACAGTCCAGCGAGTGGCACGGATGAATCAGTGACGGAAACCCCAGCCAAGCCAACCGCAGTAGGAAAGAGTAGAAGATTCCAGAACAGCAGTGGGCCACAGATTTTCACAAATTAAAAGGAAAACAGGCCAGTGGGTTCTAATAGGAAACAATGAAATTACCCAGGGTAAAATTTCTGGGAGAACTCCATATCCACCACGTGGTGCAAAAGAGGGCCATTTTCTTGTGTGGGTAGCAAGTTCTATGCTGTACTGTCAAACCAGACCCTCTCACTGTGGATCATTTAACAAACAACAACGGTTGGATTTCACAGATAACAACGCTTGGTTTTAAGCTCTGAATAGCTATGCACATTTAATAGCTTTATGCACATTTAATCACGAGGCTAAATTCTGACTGTTTCTCAGAGAGGCTGTATATGCCTGTGAAACAGGAGTGGGGGGGTGGAGATGGGGAAGGGGGGGGCTATCCTTTGAATGACCGCATTTCCCAACAGCGACGTCCGACCCCCTCCCCCCCCGCCTCCCCACGGCCCCCTGCATCCGCTCCCCGCCCGGGACGTCTCCGCTCGCCAAACAACCTGCTTATGGCGGATAGCCGATGATTAAGGGACCTCTCGCGATTCATCATAGGACGCTGCTTAATTTATTAGTCCTGAGCTGCATATGAGGTGCGGGTCCTGGTTTACACTGACCCTGGGCTCGTGAAATAATTAGTACAATAGTGCAAATCAGCCCTTTTTTCCCCCTCTTTTTTTCCGGGAGTAATTTAGTGGGTGCGCGGGCTCCTGACGGAGCTCCCCCATTAATCAAAGCGGGGCCGTGTACATCAAAGTGCTGCTTTCCCACCACCGTCGCATCCATCACCCGCTATTAAACGCACCGCTGCGAGGCCTGATAAATCCCAGGCCTCTGATTCGCCACCTCCGCCTCCGCCACTGCCGCTTCGCACGCCGGCTCCTTCCGAGAGGGGGGCGGGGTCACGTGACCGCGCGCGGGGAGGGGGGGCGGGGGAGGGCGCAGGGAGGGTTGCGATTTAGGCCCCGGGGTTGAGACACGAGAGCCTGCTGGGGCCTAGTGCAGAGACTGACCAATGGGAGCGCGTTTCAGTAACGTCTGCATGCGGTGTAGGAGGGACGCGTGTAAGCGCACGCATCCTCCTGGAAAATGTGCAGTCTGTCGCCCTGTACGTTTCAGCTCTGCAGTCTGACTGCTGAGCTACAGCGACGATGAATAAAATGAAGAACAGAGATTTTCTCATTTGTACTGTTATTACTAAAACATGGTTCTTAATATTCATTTAAATATTATAAATTTTTTGAGGTTATATTATGAATAAAGGAAGACGGTTGAAAGTGTGTGTCACGTTCGGTCCGTTGGAGAACCGTTTTGGCCACACCTGCTGGTGGAGAGGGCACAAGCAGCTGGGTTGTGTTAAATAATCAGCTCAGGTGCTTGAGGGCGGCCTGTTGCGTAGTGGTTAAGGTAAATGATTGGGACACGCAAGGTCGGTGGTTCGATTCCCGGTGTAGCCACAATAAGATCCGCACAGCCGTTGGGCCCTTGAGCAAGACCCTTAACCCTGCACTGCTCCAGGGGAGGATTGTCTCCTGCTTAATCTAATCAACTGTACGTCGCTCTGGATAAGAGCGTCTGCCAAATGCCAATAATGTAATGAAGTGTGCTTGTTTAGGTTGTGTGGTGGAGTTTTGTTTGTCCTCGAGTTCGTCACTCAGCGCCTGAAAGAAGACAACGCTGAAAAGCAGAGGAGAAGTGGCCGGCTTCGAGCTGCAAGCTGAGAAGTTAATGTTAAGGTAATATTTCAGCCCGGAACCCGTGAGGGGGATTCTTTTATGATTTACTTTGTGTTGGTGTGGTTGGTTGGTTGGCTGGCGTTTTCTCTCCATGCGGCAAACAACAGAGAAAATTCCAGAAGGGCAGATCTCCCTCCCAGGCTGTGTGACAGTGTGTTTTACTTTAACTTTTATATTGTAAGATAAACGGTAGAAACAAGTGCCAACACAGATTTAATAATAAAAATGGAAATTTCATCATATAAATTGTAGCATCGCAGTAGATTAAAAAAGCAGACCAAAGGACAGAGCAGAAAATGACTAAAGCGATGGACAAGACAGGAGGAGGCAGAGAGAGAGAGAGAGAGAAGAACTTGGCTGAGGTGAGTGAAAGGAGGGAGGGAAGCAGAAGGATAGGGACAAGAGGAAGAGAGGAGAGGAAATTGAAAAGGTGACATGAGGGTGGAACTCCAGGTGAAGGGTCTGCTCTCATCCCGCCTCCCTGGGTGACGCTAAAGCCGGCTGTGTGTCTCTCTGCGAGGCAGCCGGTCGGGGCTGGATTTCGTACCGGACCGGGGGCCCATACACGCGCTACCGGGGTGCCTTTAAAGGACAAGCCACCTGGCAGCTCCCCAATGATACCTTTCATACGTATTATAAAAAATATGTATTGTTAAAAGGAAAGCTGCAGCTACAAGGTTAGGGACATGGTATTTCCTAATGGCCGTTGTAACAGGGCTGTCAGATGAATGGCAGCGCGGGGCAGCACCCTGTCTTCAGCTTTACACCGAGGAGTGTGTGTCCGGGCGTGCTGCTGGGAGGCGCGGGGCTCAGAGGCGAGGAGGGAGGGGGGGTTTCTGTGGAGGAGACTCGCTCCGCGCCGTAAGACAGCGGCTGCCCCAGAGCGCAGAGCTTTCACACTCACGCACTCCTCCGCCGAAAACCGCTAACGTGTAAAAACCCATCGCCGTCCTGCTCAGCCTCCCTCAGGCGATGGCTCTCGCATGTCAGCCGTGCAACAGGAGCGCGTCCCATAGCTCCGCATGAGAGGGGGTGGGGTAAGTGACCGGGAAATACGAAATTAGATTAACGAATGTAACTTCACTCCCTGTACATATACAGCCCTGGAACAGGGGGGGTGGGGCTGGATAGTTTCATGTTTTCGTGGTTTTATTATATGGAGGCTGCTGAGTGGTTCATCAGCTAAGCCCTGGGCTGGGTGTGTTGAAGCTCTCCATGGTATGGTTTCGAATCCAGATCATGGTGTCGGTACTGAAAAACAGCTGCAGGCCCACGAAGTTACTCAGGGAGGGAGAGTTTAAGGTTAGGATTGTCAGTGCCTCACTTCAGGATAGGGTTGTCAGATTTAGAATGAGTCAAATACAGAAAACATTCACAGCTAGAAAACCTAACATTCTGGTTGAAAACCAGGCAGCTGGCAACCCTACTTCAGGATAATTTCCTGAAATTTTTTCAAGTGAAATAACACTTCCTTTTTGAGTGAAGGTATGTACTGTAAACAGTGGGGCCTAAATCATCGTAGCCTGAATGCCAGTCTGTGAGCTAACCCCAGCTCTTCAGACTACTGCTTTAGCTTTTTCCGTCCAACAAACACAGAACAGACGTGAATCAAGTGAAGACATTTCCTTCCCTCATAAACATTTAATGGCAACACATTTGCTATGTATATGAGATGTATTTGGTTTTATGTATTGTGACATTTTTAAGGGGCTGACACACTGGCTGGAAGAAGAGTGCTCTTAAGAGCTGGCAGCCATTTTGGCAGAGGAACTACAGATTAGGAAATAAAACTACAGTTCCCATGGGAATAAGAGTCTGAACTGGTTAGCAGGAGCAGCCAGGTGCACTTAATTATTAATTGGCATTCAGGTAGTGCTGTTGGTGATCTGTTGTAAGGCTTTTTCTGCAATTGTGTTTCAGGGTATTTGCTTTTTTTTTGGCTTGAGTTTAGCCAAGCGGGTCAGGTCTGTAGGCTACCTGCAATTTAAGAAAGAGGTTTTTCCAATGGGCATTATAAAAAATGGGGTGTTTTGGAATGAACAGGGAGTGAGTGCAGGAATGGGAGATGTTTTTATATCCTTTACATTTCAAACATTCTCAGCATCACCACTGTGACTGATCCTTAAGGCAAAGTTGCACCCCTCTCTGTCTAATAGTCTGTAAGTGGGTTATATATACGCATGGTAAAGAAAGAAACTCAGTCTTTCTATTTGCAAGTCAAAAAAAGTCTGCTTTTATCAGGCTGCAGGGCTGTTATCTCTGGCTGAAATTTTATCAGCCCTGTGGTCTAATTAATAAGACAGGCGGTTGTAGCAAAAAAAGTAAGTTAGCAAGTTTCTTTCTTTATACTTTATAACTTTAGGGCAAAACATTCTGCAGTGTGTAGCCAAGGGTAGCTTTGCTGCTTGTCTGGGACACATACAGCATTTAACAGTAGAGTAGAGCCACATATTGTTAAATAAAGTAGTTAAGGGTAGTGTAGTCTCTCCTTGGAGGCCTATAGCTCTTTGCTATCAGCCTGCTAGAGATATTCCTTCAGTTGGATATAGCTACCCATTTCCATGCAGGGACATTCTCGATACAAGAAAATAGCTTCACGGATTATGGAACACTAGAAGGCATTTCAAATCCGAAAATGTACTGTTCCCGTAAACAGAGACCACGTTTGAAGTGAATTCCATAGCCAGGTATTAGTAAAGCTGACTAGCTTGCTAGCGCTGTCAATCCAGCCCGGTAGGTGATACGTTTACAAATTCAAGAAACCTCATTAACCCAAAGCAGTCTCTTGCTTTCAGTGTGGGACTAGACTTCATTTTTGCAATGCCCATTAGCTGAATATTTAGCATAATGGATTGGGAACTGGTCTTGCAAGTCAAAGGTGGTCGTTTGGTTCTCAGGTAGGGCACTGTCATTGGTCCTTCTCCTGAATTTCTTCAGTAAATATCCAGCTAAACAGATTGTATGTGAAAAGAATGTCCTCTGAGCTTATGCTAATCGCCTTAAATATACATGAAATTGCACATTTCTTCTGCAGACATACTGTAGGATTGTACCAACTTAAGTCTGTAACAGAGAATGAGGGGAGGTTAGCTGCTTGTCTGGGCCATGTACAGTATTATGGGAGTGTGCCAGTGGCCTGAGGGGCCTAGAATCAGTCCTTTTATTGCACTGGCCTGCTGTGATTAATGGAGGACTTTCCTGGGTTATGCTGCCAGCTTAGCTGCTAAGTGCAACACTGCTAATTGTATCAGTATGAACTCTCTGTCAGTCTGTCCACTCCAAATGGAAAATCTGATAAGGAAGTCCCTCTTGTGTTATTACACATCGTTGGTCCTGAGGCAAGAAGCTAAGAAAAGAAAAAAGAAAAAAAAAACAAGGGGTGGGGATGAAATTGCATGGACATGGAGTCTATATATGAACTGGGGAATTATTTGTCAGTTGTGGTGATGGAAATTGCATTTCCTGTTAACTTTTTCTGCATCTCGCTTCACTTTAATCAAGATTCAGTCTAACTGCAAAGTTTTGGACAGAACATTACAGTTTCATCTGATCCTTCATTAGCAATAATAGAGTACTTTCTATCTAGAATGTGGATGTCCAAATATACATGATGTTTGAATAAAAGTAAGAGTTAGCCCACCCTGGTCCTGGAGTATCAAGACAGATGTTCCTGCTTTTCACTCCATCTCCATCATTAGGCTCCATGCTTAATGAAAGCAGGTGACCATGTTCTGGAGATCCTCAACATTTCCCCAGTCAGGCCCAGGCTCTCAATCGTTCGTCAAACTCTTGCTGTCAGGCTCAGATGGAACAGAAACTAGAGACATCACTGGCACTCCTGGCCCAGGGTTGCCTACCCCAGCACTTTCCCATATCTTGAAGCATTCTGTGGATTGGATTAGATTTGGCACTGACACATTACTCTTCTGTGACTGCTGGTATTTTCCATAACATTACTGCCTCTATATACCGAGCCCTGGGTTCAGTCAAGAGTTGTCTTAAACAGTACAGTAAATTCATACTTTAAAAACAAAGTTAACTTTTTCTTAGGAAACTTTGGTTCTGTGAGTTAATTTTGGTGATTTTGTTTCATTTCGGCTTGGCCTTGTAAAATTTGTTGTGCAATAAATGTCAGCGTTACTGAGTTTGAGAGTACATTTCTACCTTTCTAGAGAATCGAGAGTTAAGAACAAACGGGGAATGAATCAGGCCTCTGTTTATTTGCCTGGCAGACACTCTCACCTGAGTGAGCTGCGCGGGAGAACAAGCTTCCGCATAGTATCCATTTATATGACAGGATATTTACGGAGGCTGTTCAGGGTTTGCCCAGGTGTAACACCGGTGCTGCCTGACCGAGGAATCTAACCTGCGGCCTTCAACAGACAAACCCCCAGCTCCCGAACCGCCTGCCGTGCCCTGTGAGCTCAGCGAGGGCCGTTTCCCTGCCAGATGCTGCCGGTACCAGCAGATGTCTCCGATAGAGACCCTTCCTAGAACTGTTTGTTCTTTACACGCTCCTCATCTGTCGAGAGAAGAATCGGGGCCCCGCAGCAAATAACGCGCAAGAGACCAGGCTGAAGCTCCAGTTTTATTATTATTACTTCCGTAGTTATTTTTGCTAATGTTGCTGCTAATTCTAGGTTGCTTACCTTGGCTCAGGGTGGGAAAGGTTGCGTAAGCAAAGCAGAAAGAGGGATGATGCACCCCTCTGTTCCTTCCTTCCTTTTGGCCGCCGGCTGTTTTGTGGTCTGGGGGTGGGTGTGGGCTGGTGAGGCCTCCCTCATGCCGATGTTTATGAGCACCTGTATCAAGCGTGAGATGCTTTCATATTTCTTGGTTTACCAATTGGCCAGGACCTTTTGCGTTCTACTTTTGACTTCTCAGCGAACAACATTACAATCCTTACATCCTGCAGGTAAGATTTGTCCATGATTTATTTTTTTGTTTGTTTGTTTTCACTGTGCTTCAGTGTAATAGCTAATATGCAATGTTAATACTGCATCCTTATTAGTAGGTCCATTTAAGTAATGTAGTCAGAATGTTTTGGTTGCAAACATGCTAATGAAATATTGATTTGAAGTAATTGTTAAGTAAGCATGATTATTCCTTGTAATAGTTTCTTGAGCTTGTTCTGAAAGCATTGTAATCCTGTTCTTGTGGTAAGTTAAAAAAATTCCAAGGTAAAGATATTCAATCCGTGTCCTGAAATTAGTTTGCCATTAATTATGTCTTTATGCTTGAGGTTTGCCAGTGGCTTCCTCTTGGTCTTTCTGTGTTTATTGTTTATATCTTCTCCTGAATATTTGTTTGACTATTCTTGGTAGGTTTGGTCTGTTTGTTGCTCAACAATTTTGTGATTTGTATGGATAGGTATTTTAGCATCCAGGTTTTGTGTGAACATTAGAAAATTGTTAGAAATATTCTTGCCTTTGTGACATGGCTGTAGTTGGCTTGCAGTAGTATGCAAAAATGTTGGCACCCCTGCTCAAAAAGTCTTTTTAAATTAATATCTAAGTGAACAGAAGCGAACCTGAGATTCACATTCACATTTTTACGCAAGGTTACTTTCTATTTGAAGTTTTTACTGTTTCAAAAGGGAAGTACATTGTATTGTAGTCCCGTGAGAGCTAGACCTTTGTTTGCTGCTCTTTTTTGCAGCGCTTTTGCAGTGATGTGTGGGTTCTTCTGAACATTTCTCACCAGGTTTCAGGCCTTTTTTGCACATTTACATGGATGGAACGTCATGTGGTTTGGACAGAGAATCATCAGACTTTTAGGGTCCCTGCAGGAAAAGTTGGGTGCCTCTGTGGCGTCAGTAGCTGGTAAAACTTCATTTGACAGCCTTAAGATTAACTGGGTGAATCTGGTTTTCATCAGCCCTGGCTTTCTTGTTCTGTAAGCGAAGCCTGCATCAGGTCCATTCCACTCATCTCAATAGGCTTGTAACTGTTTAAAAGATTCTGCTCCGGAGTACTCATATTTGACTTGCACTCGTGCTCTGGCGATGTTGCAGATTCACTCGCTCGTCTGGAAATGTTGTTAGCCTGGTCTGACACGATTTCTCATATTAATCAGATGAATGCACTTAATGTTGTACCGTATTGAAAATCATTCTGCTTAAGAGCATCTGCTAAATGAATGTAATGTAATGTAATCCGGTGGGATGCGCATCAGTTTCTTTTTGCAAATGTTCGGAGCCACCTCTAATGGCTCCAAGGGGGTGTACCATGGGGTTGAGAAAATGTGAGGCTTCATGCTCTGAAGCTGTCAAGACAACAACCCTCCTGGAGGTGTGGATGTTGAGGAATCCACACCTCCAAAAGCTCTCAACTTCAGCCATTAGTATTTAATATTATTTGGGGCCAGAGAAATGAATGCCAAGTGGATTCAGTCAAAAAGTCTTCTTAAAGGAACACTAACCCTCCCAAATTACATTAGAACAAAGTAACTTTTTACTGTAGAATGGCTTGGCAGCTCTAGTTGAATCCAGAGGCCACTTTATTGTGAAACAGTGCCGGATTAATCTGGTTTTGTCTTTTTTTCTCATCCTTTCTCTCTTTTTTGTTTCTTTGTTTATTGAATAACACTTTCCCTCGGAGGCCTTGATTGAATGCTGGAGCGAGGCTGGACTCGCTGTAGAGATGAGGCGGTGTAAACCCTTGTTCACATGCGCTGTGGCAGTTCTCATGTTTTGGCGGAATGCAGGGCCCATTTTTCGAAACACCAGCCACCACAAAATGCCAAACACGTCATTAATGAATGAATGTCTCTTGTTGCACAGAATTCTCTCAAGCTTTGATGGATTACTGGCTGTTTCTTAGTTAGTGCCACACTCTGATGGAGTCTGTCTCAAGTTCATGGTCCTATTACGATGTTATATGATGTTCTTCTATGTGTGTGTACGTGCCAGCCAACTCATTCACGGTACTTAATGTAACATTTTGTGGAGTTTTTGCATCTGGCCACCGTAACTTGACCTCCTTGAGTTCATAAAGACTTGATAAAGGTCCTTGTACCAAAAATGTCGACTACATACTGTAAAAGGAGAATTATCGAACCTGTGTGCGGGAACAGGGTGTTCATTTTTAATATTACACAATTGTGTGGTGTTTATTTCAAACACTACAAAAAAGCCTCCATTTTGTGTGTTGACCTTGTGCTGAAAGACATCTTTCTGAGCATTTTTTCAACTCCCCCAAAAAAACTGTGGAGCAAAATGAGATAATTACGTAACATTTAATTGATTTTTAATCTTTATTTGCATTTCAAGATCAGAGCCCATGGGCCTCCTCTATTGATATCTGAGGGACAATTGAGTTCCTGTCCCAGCTTCAGAGATAATAACAAACTGTCTAATTGCCTGGTAATGTGTAGTTTATTTCTCCTCACGACTAGTTCCATCTCTTTGTTTGGTGTGGGCGGGATGACAGCTAACTAGGAGTGGTTGGAGGGGATTAGGGGAAGATAGAACCAAAACTCATTTTTAAAGTGCATTTAGTCACTATTCATCTAAGTAATGATAATATCTGAAAATTGGGGGGACCCAAGAAAGGCCGGTGTCTCACAATATGACATGCAATATGCAAGCAAGATGTAACTTCGGGAGGTATCATTTCCATTTTGTGCCTAATTACCTTGAAGTTTAATTACACCCAGGCTCTGGGCAGGTATTCAATCTTGAACGTAGAAGGAGCACGAGAGGTTAGGTAAACCAACGCTACAGCTGTATTTGAAATTGTATTAGTGCTGGCAATGTGTTTTTTCTTCAGAAGCTCCTAGGCACGCATTGAATGAGTTTTGAAACTGAATCGGTGGCACCGTTTCTTGTAAATGAGGTCCAATAATTGTGAGGAAACCTATGAACTACCATCCCCTCTAATGCTTTAGAAGACTGTAATTATAATTGCCTAATGAAATGTTAATAACATAATGAAAAAATACTTTTTTAATTGTTCGTGGTTTAAGGAGGAAATAGCCAGATTGATAAATTTGAATAATACAAATGTGTACTGCTTAGGTTAAAATAATGATTATTTTCCGACATTAAAACAGTAAATGTTGGTAAATATGTTTGGGGGCCAGGGATACTATAGACTGAGATTTCCCGCAGGTCTACAATCTGGTACTGCTGCAATATGTATATATCACCCTGATTATTTAGCTTTTTCCATTTTAAATGAAAACGTTAATGTATATAATTTACATAAAAGAAGCCATGGGTACCAGTTTAACATGATTGGGGGGGAGCTTTTGTTTGTGAAGATTAGATAAACAAAGATGACGGTAAATCACGGAACAGGATTACTGTAAGCGTAATGCAACAAACATCTGGTTGGACACCTGCACGTGTGCGCCAGGTGCTTTTTATTTGATTACGGTACAGATAAAGACAAATCAATCAACAGACCTGGGACCCTTCCAGTCTCGTGCCACAGCCGTGGGAAGTCACCTTCAGTGGTGCCATACGTTTGCACACAGCATAGGGCTGCAGTACATAATCACTTTCCCCACTGGTAGTTCTAGCTTATTTGAAAGCGTGGCACAAAAGCAAAGCAGTGACATTTGTCGTTCTGACAAGACACTCGAAGCAGGTATCTTTCCCCCCATTCAGGGAAAAAAAATTGATTTCCGACGTCTAAATCACGTAACGGAGTTGACGCCTAGGCGAGCGGGGAAAGTAAAGAGAGCGGGCCCATACTGTAGCTGCTATTGAAATCCATCTCCGCGAATCAAGTTCAATCACGCCGGGCACTCCCAGGAAATGGCTTTCCCCCCTTCAGCCACCCGCCTCCAAAGACTCTTCCCCACAACGGCTGTAACACACAGCTGGTGATGAAACCCCCCCCCCCCAACCCTCTTCTCGGTGGCCTGTCAACACGCTACGAAAAAAGGAGAAAATAAGAAAGTTGTAAGGTAATAGATGTATCGAATGCAGGCAAAAGATGGGTGATAGATTACAGGCTCTTATTGAAGCTTGTTTTTTTTTTTCGTTTTCTTAATGGATTTTTTTATACCAATGGATAGTCCAGATGGGATTTCCGAGGCATGCTCGTCTTCCTTACAATCAATGGGGCGAAGGGGAGAGCCAGACAGCAGCCCACGCCCGGCCGAATGTCACCTTGAGACCGGTGACTGGGTGCAGCCCCACATCGCTCCTTTTCATCAGTAACCATATGGAAGGCCTCTTTTGTTTCGGATTGTGTGGGTGGCGGGGGTGGGGGGAGGGGGGTACAGTCCATTAATTATTTCTCAGACTGAGCCGGATGCCAGAAGGCTCCTCTGACATAATGTCTGCAGTCTCCGGGAGATTCGGTTGAAATCTGCAAAAGTGGAAGGAATCTGATTGGACGCACCGGTTTGGCTTTCTCGTTTTCTATTGGTCTTGAGGTGCAGTAGGGCTGGATGTGGCATCTTCATGGTTTAATGTTCTGTTCTGTTCTTTTCTCCCAAAATCAAACACACCCTTCCTATAAGAGAGGAAAGTATTTTTGTCTTGTCAAGTATTTAATAAGACATAAATATTTCCAATGAGGTGAGCCAGTTTGACTAATTTCAAGTTTTGCCACTGGTGTGAGAATTCACTTGTCAAACTACAAATATTTTCTAAAACGTATTTTAAGACTAGAGCACTTGCAAAGACAGATCGTTTTTTCAGTGTCGCACAAGGGATATCTTGTTCAGTGCACTTTTAAGCAAAAACAATTTTAGCAAATGTATCTATGCCCAGGAGAAGAAGGCTGTTTTAATCTGAATCTGATAGTCCCACCTCATCCCAGTAAAACCCATGGAAGCAGTGTTTTCTTGGTGGAGGGGAAGGGACCAATGATATTACAACCCTTAGTGCACTGCAAAAAACCAGTCAGCCTCAACAAGTATTTCAGTCTTATATTTAGACTTTTTTCCCCTCATACTTTTGTGTTAAAAAGACCACTATTGCCAATGAGGGGAGACAGTTTTAAACAAGCTATTTTTTTTCTACTTGTGAGAAAGTCTCATTACAAGACTAGAATCTGTTAAGAGACATTTTTGTAGTCTAGGACACAGGACATCTTGTTCAGTCATACAACCAACTGTGTAGCTGAAAGCGCATGGTGTGCTTTGAATGTGCCAAAAATCAAGGAAACAATAGGTAAGATTTTAGTGTTAAAACATTGTGGCTAATACATTGTAAATCCCTTCCTACGATTGAAACGGGCTCACTGACATGTTGACTCACCCTCAGCTTGTGTTTATAGTCCTTAAATTCGGGTTTCAAAATATACAGTTGACGGAACAACACTCTGTACCAAAACATCTTATAGCTGTACAATAGTTCAAGATCATTGGTTGAAAATTGGTTCTAATTGCCATAGCCAATGACATGGGGGGGTTTAATGTCAGAACTTTCACAGAGAAGGGGTTGGATAAACAGTGCTGAGGTTTGAGGGTGTTTGTTGCTGTAATTCCCCTCGTGACTCCGAAATTACCTATTGTACCTTTAAGTAAATGTGTTTGTGCCCAAGACAACAAGTACAGTATGTTCTGAATCTGAATCTGGTTGTCTGGAGCAGTGTGTTCTTGGTGAAGGGATGACGATATTGCAACCCTTACTGGTACTGTATACAGGCTGTACTATCAGTCCACAGGGACTAGCCTATAAGCTAAGTGTTCTCTCCCAGTGAATTCCCAAACCCACATTCAGAAGAAATACGTTTGTTTCTTCATCTGGGGAGCCATAGGCCCTTATGATTCCAGTCCTTAATCTCACCCATGTCAGTACCACAGATACAGCCTGAAGCTGACTTCTAAATGACTAGCTGCTGGTGCAAGAAAAAAAAAAAAGAAGATAATCATTTCAAGCTTTTCTTAAAGCATTTCATCATGCTTTTTATTCAAGATTGAGTCAAATTTAGGGCATATTTGGTCCCCCATGAGAGACGGTGAAACTTAAATTTATGGTTTGAGTGAAGCCATTTAATGCTTTAGATTTTTTTTTTGTATTATTTTAAGGCTGGGTTATATCAGTACCTTCAATAATAATGGATGCTTTGTTGTGACTCCCATGAGGACATGTTCATTATTTCAGCTAACGGCTCACTCTGCGGTACATGGCTCCATAAAGCACGGCTCTCCCTGACTTGCCGCTTAAAGGTGCGTACGGTGGGGTATTTTCACACCGTGCTCGCTAACGCCCACGCGGTTTGTACAGCCGGAGCTTAAAGCGCTCGCGTGGATGTCACGTTGCGCCGATGTGCCGGGCTAATCAGCGGTGACGAGCAGGTCCGCGCGCTAATGACCGACGCTAGCGGGAAGCGGCACCGGTTTCCCGCTAGAGTCCCCGCGCGGGGTTCAAAGCAGGTTCTGAGGAATGCCTCTGTGGCTCTGTTACTTCCACCAGTGCTGGGTGAGGAGGGAGGGGGGGGGTGTCATTCATGGGAAATAAATCACCCCTATCTTTATCTTCAGATATGAAAGTGTCGAAGGGTCGTCTCTCCAACTCCGAAGTGTCCTTTTCGTGGTCGCCCTTTTGCTATTAAACCCCATTATTTGACTGGATTGTGTGGAGAGACTGACGCGGTGAATATTGCATGCCTTGTTAGTAATCACCAGGAGAGCAGCAGAAAGTACCTGGCTGTAAAGTGCTCCTGAAGTGCTCTGCCTCTAAATTACTCACCATTTTAGCTTGTGGCATAGAGCACTCTTCAAGCACCTGAACAGTGTATTAAATTCATTCTCTCTCTCCCTCCCTCTCTCGCTCCCTCTCTCTGCCTGTGTTTCTCTCTCTCTCTTGTCATTGTCTCTGTTCCTTTCTCTGCCTTCTCTCTCCCTATGTTTATAACTCTCCCTCTCTTCACTCTCCCCCTCTTTTCACTCTCACCTGCTCCCTCTCTCTTCACTCTCTCCCTCCATTGTCTCTGCTCCTTGTCATCTCTCTCCCTGTGCTAATATATAACTGTCTCTCTCTGCACTTGTCAGTCAGTGTAATGTTTATCTAGTTGAGGAGACATTAATTGTATCTCTGCGAAACATCAGATTCCACTCTAATGCTGTAGGATGCTGAGTGAGTGAAGCCAACAGGCCGGCCCGTCAGTGAGGGGCATGAACCTATCTTATTCACCTCGTCCTCTGTACAGTGTCTTACTATCAATACAATTGTTATCTAAAACCTTTATATCACCATTTTATAAATGAAGCAGTGGTTTTGCGGTGAGTTTTTGACTTCATCGATCTGCAAAATCTAGATACAGGAAGCCACATAACAGTGTTGAGGCTTCTTCAGGTTAAATTCCAAAATGGAGCTTATATACCATTCAGCATCTGGGCGTATTGAGGCAGTTTTTAAGTGTAAGCTATTTAAATGAAGCAGGGAATGCATGTCTGCTGGGTGAAGTAATCATTTATTGGCATGTTTGAGGTCAGATCCTAAAATGGCAGCTGCCAGTGTTTGTGGAGTTTCCTATATAAATAGAGATAATGTAGAGTGGCTAACGAGCCTCAGATCTGTCAGAAGGCATAATCAGCACACCTGCGGTTAGCGCCTTATAACAGCGCACGATAAACACGTCAAATACTATGAGCCCATTGACCCCTGTAGGCATCGCAAATGTCCCCTGCACTGCTCGTCAGCGGCGTACGCAAAGCCAGTTGAGGAAAGCCAAACACAGGGACTCATGGGTAGCTCTTTGAGGCGGAGGGGCAGACTGGATAAACGCGTCTAATTAGAGCCTCGTTTTCAGCTTTCTGAAAGCGTTTGCGAATGAACCGCAGGGACGGAATGTGGCTGGGAGCGGCTGGCGTGTACATACGCCGTTCGATGGCGGATAGTGCGCACTCGGTAACATCTGACTTTACATTCCGCCCTCCATTTTGATTATCAAACGGTATTTACGGTGTTGGATATCCTCAGAAAGCCGAAATGAATTTGAGTGTGGGCACTTGTATATTCGACGTAAGTGCTAATAATTCTTTAAGAAAACAACCCTGTGTTTGCTTTTGGCTCCAATGCGTGGCGTTAGTTCATATGCAGTTCCCTCATTTATTGGGGCGATGAATTTTGACCGTGTAAATGCCGTTCTACCACACGCTCCACATATGAACATGAGGCAAGGGAGCTCTCTCAAAGCTCGGACTAAACCGCTTACACGGGCAGTTTTATGTGGGTGAAATCCACAAGGCTATTGATTTTGTTCATTATACGACACTCTTTATGTACGGGTGAACCCCCCGGGGGCCTTAAGGTGGGCCAGTCTGATTATTCACTCCTGACTGTGAACCATTAAACCGGGCAAGTGCCTTGCAGTACTTCATAGTCCCACTAGGGTGTGCCACAATCACCCCGAGTGGGGAAAAATAATTCACAAAGTTGTTGTGTCAGTGTACTAAAGGGATGTGAATGTACAGAACGGCGGGAGATGCTTATAATCCTCAGCGCTAGCATTAACATCGATCATACTTTGTGGACAAATTAAGGGCAAGTCACAGGGGCGCAGGACCCGGCAGTGTTTAGGAAACCTGGTAGGATCCTTACCCGGATAGCTGCACGGGGACTAGCCAGAAATAGGGAGCGCTGGAGCATTCGGAGCCGGGAAAAAGGAAAAACAGCTTTAATAAAAGCTGGTGACTGACGTTTCGAGGACGTCTGGGACATCTTCCTCAGAGTCAACACTCCTTTATTTATTTATTTATCTATTTTCCTGCTTTCTGTTGACTCTGAGGGAGACGTCCCAGACGTTGAAGCGTCAGTCACCCTGTTTTATTAAAGGTGTTTAGTTTCCGCAGCTCCAGCTCCCCTTATTTCGGGCAAGTCCCTGTGAAGTCATCTGGGTAAGGATCTGTCTTTATGCATTTTGGACTGTCCTGGCTGCAAAGAGTACTCTTAAGTATTCTCTTATTATCCCGGCTGAAGCTTGTTTGGCATTATTTTTAACTCTAAGTGTGTAGGAAAAGTTTTTTCAAAGACGCATTCCAGTCTGTGTCAATGTTTACTGCCGAGAGGTAGGAGTTCCTGGTGGTACATATGGGAACAGGAGAAGGCGGATAGCAGAGTGTGTGTCTCTGTTCTTGTATTCAGAGGTGGAAACTCTGTGAAGATTATGTGACCCCCTCGTGCCCTCTCCACACTTTTTATAAACATGCATTCATTATGTATGCCTGCTCTCCCAACAGAAATACGGCTGGCTGAGTCCACCCTCCCATCCATACCCAACCTCCCAAATCCTCCAACCCCCCCCCAACACAACCGCCCTCCCGCTATAACCCCGCCCTGTCCATGTATTACCTCAACGCTCAACAGCCTTGTCTGAATAGGCTGCACCAGACAGGAGATGAACTGGGCATGTGCAGCAGAGTTAAGCTAGTCGCCATCTTGACGAAGGTAGAACTTTAGTCACGTCTGCTAGGCACATTTTACGTGATAATATTATTGGGGAATTGTCTGTAATTGTGAAGTAGGAATGTAGTGCAATGCTGAAAGCACCCCACACACTAGTTTTCAGTATTTATTTGTAGCTGTAAATTGCAATTTCACTGAAGGCTGTGGGGTGGGGGTGACTGGAGGGGGGTGGGGCTGAATTTGAGCAAGTTGATAATGCTGACCTTTAAGAGAAATTGTTCAGTGTGTTTTATGGTTTATTCAAGAGGCAGTAAAACAATAATAATGCTAATATTTAAATGGATGAGACCTATTGTGACAGCCTGCATGAATTACGTTTATTTTATTCATTTGAATCACTAAATATTGAATGTGTTTACTATCCATTTTTCATAACCTCGTCAATATTCAATTAAAATATTTCTGGGAGCATTTGAAGGAGTAGTCTTTTCAAAATTATGAAAAAGTAATGGATGTCAGTTTGGTAAAACATAAAATAAAAAATATGAGCAATACAAACTTATAATTGCATTTATCTTGCATGATCTGTCAAAATGCATAAGCATATAGTTCAAAAAGGACCAATCACGCTAGATTCATATATGCCATTTTGGATTTATTGTTGCCTATTTTATTATAATTGTACATGATTCTATTCATGCATGAAACAGACACAGACGTGTAAGTGGCTGCAGTGTATAGTGTATATTTTCAAATTCATACATTTCCGGTTTAAATGTCTCCCTTATATAATGGACTTAATAGTCTTGTTCAGGCTAAGGGAGATGACTTTGGTCATTCTGGCCAACTCCCTACTCTCCCAAAAATGGACGAAGGGCCATTGAATTGGTGCGATGGGTCAAGACCTCGATCAGAACAATGTCTCTCACTGTGCATGGCCAAGGTGGAAAACCACTACCAACACCTGTACAAGTTCTCCTGTACAAGTGCTAACTAAGCTAAACCCGGTCAGCATGAAAAGGCTGCAGTACAGCTGTTAATAAAGCCTGACGATACATTACATTACATTACATTACAGGCATTTAGCAGATGCATTTAGCAACATACAACAAAGTGTCCATTCTGTCCAGGATAGTAGTGCTGGTCAGTGCAGTGTACCATGCTAATAAAGCCAATTATCTGCTTGGAATTGAGGACATATTAATAATACCTGCTGTATGGAAAAAAAATAAAAACATAAAAACAACATGAAAACCCCCCTCCCCATCTCACTCCCCTATTATTACTTGAAATATGCAAGTTTCAATCACGCACAAGTTTCTGTAAACTACTGCAATACACTTTACCTCGCAGAATTGATTCATTATTTTTCGTGGCAATTAGTTCCATAGCTCCTGCCTTTGAGAAGAATAATGTATTCCCTCTGGGACT